>NC_083655.1:6192244-6407244 GCF_963576545.1 Limanda limanda
AGACAGGCGGGCAGAAGATAGATAGATAGATAGATAGATAGATAGATAGATAGATAGATAGATAGATAGATAGATAGATAGATAGATAGATAGATAGATAGATAGATAGATAGATAGATAGATAGATAGATAGATAGATAGATAGATAGATAGATAGATAGATAGATAGATAGATAGATAGATAGATAGATAGATAGATAGATAGATAGATAGATAGATAGATAGATAGATAGATAGATAGATAGATAGATAGATAGATAGATAGATAGATAGATAGATAGATAGATAGATAGAGTACTTTATTCATCCCCGAAGGGAAATTAAGTCGTCATAGCAGCCGGTATATTTGAATACAATAAAATACAATACAATAGAATAAAATAAAAAATATTGAGGTAGAAAGAATAAAAAAACAGAAACACAAGATAAATAGGTAGATAAGGTGCAGTGGCAAGATGATGGTAATAGTACTGATGATATGATGGTAATGTTATTGTTAGACAGTATATAAGAATAGTACAGTATATATAGTATATAATGTAACATAATACATATTTATATATGATAGTAATTATACCAATATAATAGCAGTATATAGTAATAATGGCAGCAACAGTATATATAATAATAATAGTAATAGTAATATAATAATAATAAATATAATAATTAAAAATGATAATATAACATGTACACATGTATAAAAATGTGTATATAGACTTATATATACAAAGAATATACAGAGAGTATGATATAATATATGATATATAGTAGAGGTATAAATATAAGTATTTGACTATACAATAGATAATATAATATACTATGAGCGTAAGAATATGTAGACAGAGTGTGCAAAAGACAATATTATTTTATAAAATGATATATAATATCAATATGGTTTATATTAACACATATCACATATGATGTGAAGTAAGTGTATATGGAGCGGAGTGTTGTACAGGGTTCACAGTGCAAGGAGACAGGTATATTTAGTGCAGTTCTGTGATGGTGGCTCTGACAGAGGTAGATGAGTTGTACAGTCTTATTGCGGTTGAGAGGAACGATTTCCTGTATCGTTCCTTAGAGCAGCGGGTTTAATGAGTCTGTGGCTGAAGCTGCTCCTGAAGCTGAAGGAGGCAGAGATTGTTGCGTCCGCGCCGTGGCTTCTGTCTCCGTGCACGCCGAGGCACAGAGGGATCGGAACCCACACATCTCCCCAGACAAACAGTCGGATAGTGCCGTGTCTGTCCCTGGAGTGGCGTGACCAGCCTTCACGCCATCTCCTGTCACTTGACCGGCTCGCTGGCCTGCCGGTGGCCCTGGCCCCGGGCACAAAGCCGGCCCTTATTAGCGAGCAGCGCCGGGTCCTGGCGCTGGAATTTTAACAAGCTCCCCGAAGCAGCTCGACCTTACGCTGGTGTTCCCTCTCGCAGCCTCTAAACTCTCCTGCTCCGGCAGCCCTGACCCAGGCCCCATGCAACCAGTTCCTGTGTTGACATCTGTCCACTGGGAGTCGGCAGCACCAGACGTCTGGAGAGACATTTCCCAGGGGCTGGTCACACGTGGCTAAATGACTCGGGGCCATATTGAATGCATTCAAACACCTGGAGTCTTTATGTTCACAGAGGGGATAATAGATTTTACCTTTCCCGCTCGCTGAGCTCATTAGCGGCAGCGTGATTGATCATTCCCCTCGTTCCTATGGCGATTACGACATGTTGTGCTAATTCGAACCTGACAGCGTGACAAGTGGAGATACACTGTTGGATCATTTGTTCAATAGTTGAAAGGACATTTTGTTATTTGTATGGTTGCAAAATTCCGGGAATATTCAAAGTTGGAAACTTGCCATGGGAATTAACGGGAATTAACGGGAATATACGGGAATTAACGGGAATTAACAGGAATTAACGGGAATAAACTGGAAATGTTGTGGGTAATTTAAACTAACTGTATTTACCTTGTCATATACAGACATAAATATAAACATTTTGGTTTCTGGAAAGTTTCCGGAAATTTACCGGAAACTTTCCGCCCCTTTGCAACCCTAGTTATTTGACACCGAGAGAATCTTCAACAAACCGTTTTTAGAGAAGTTTTCAGAGGTTAATTGCTTTTGCCTTTTACACATGAGGAAGGTAGCAGGAGGTTTCCCGGAACATTTAGGCGAGGGGTGGAGCCTGGGTAGAGAATTCAGGATTGATGATCTCTATCCTGACTTCCTGGTTTTATTTCTCAGTGTTACCAAAGCTGTAAAATCCTCACTATGATCCAGTAAATGAAGATGAGGATCTGACCTCAGAGGGACTAAAGAGATTATGTGGGAGGCAGGACATGACTACAAAATTCTGCTGCGGAAATCACGTGCTCAAAATATCTTTTTTTTGAATTCCTGAGATGTTTGTATTCTTCTACTTCCGTGTCCATCACGTGGTAGAAATGTCATCGCTGAGTTTTCCCTGCTGTCTTCTCAGCTGGATATTTAACCAGGGGTCTGGCAGGAAGAATGACAGAAACTGTCCCGAGCAACTTACTCAGACACTTGACTTCTCAAAGCCCCTCCGGGAAATTTCAGGAAAGTGTTACGTGCTGTCTTATGTTATCTGCAGCGTCCTGTGTTATCCTGACTCTCAGCAGCTGTGTCACTTAAGAAAAGGAGGGAAGCCTAAACGGGAAACAACAGCCTGCTGTTGCTTTGGCAAAACTCAAAATGTCTGACGGTCATTTAAAGGAGTCAGATGGGAGTTCATGGGTGGATGAGAAATGCTGTCATTCCACAGAGGCAGCCGGCTCCATCAGCTGCTCGCATGGGTGCCTGTCACTGCTCGCTTCACCTCAGGCCCTCCCTCCCTCTCTCTCTCTCTCTCTCTCTCTCTCTCTCTCTCTCTCTCTCTCTCTCTCTCTCTCTCTCTCTCTCTCTCTCTCTCTCTCTCTCTCTCTCCCTCTCTCTCACTCACTCTCTCCCTCTTTCTCCACTCTCTTAGGCCTCTCTTGCTCTCTCTCATTCACTCACTCTCTCTCTCTCTCTCTCTCTCTCTCTCTCTCTCTCTCTCTCTCTCTCTCTCTCTCTCTCTCTCTCTCTCTCTCTCTCTCTCTCTCTCTCTCTCTCTCTCTCTCCCTCCTTCTCCTCCCTTTTAGGCCTCTCTCTCTCTCTCTCCCTCTTTCTCCTTCTTCTTAGGCCTCTCTTGCTCTCTCTCTCTCTCTCTCTCTCTCTCTCTCTCTCTATCTTTCTCTCCCTCTCTCTCTCCCTCCTCCCTCTTAAGCCTCTCTTGCTCTCTCTCTCTCTCACTCCCTCTCCCTCTCCCTCCCTCTCCCTCTCTCTCTCTCTCTCTCTCTCTCTCTCTCTCTCTCTCTCTCTCTCTCTCTCTCTCTCTCTCTCTCCTCCCTATGAGGCCTCTCTTGCACTCTCTGACTTCCACCAGGAAGCTCACCCCGCCACACAACCCCAAAGTAAATATTTGCCGAAGCGTGAGTAGCACAATGCTGCTGTCTATGCGAACAACGGTATTTCCCTCAGTTTTCCCGTATCCCGGATCGTCTTCCTGTAAAAGGACTTAACTTCTGAAGAAGGGTATGTGCTCTGAGGAAAGTCTCCCAATATATTGTCAATATATATAATGGACGTCTTCTGCTCGGGATAAAAAGCGTGTGAATTAACACTCGCCGCTCCGGCCCGGTTTACACCTGGAACCCAGCGGCTGGTATTTCTGACGACTGCACTCGTTTCAGAGCCGTAAACAACGCGGCTGCTTTACTGTTGCAGCTTCTGTTTCACTCGGTTTCCTCTGTTGTGATTTCTTTTCATTTTTATCTGTCTCTAGAAATGTGTCTCTCTCTCTTTCGTGCGTGCAACATTTTGTCTCGCGGCGCCATCACCACCTACAGTCAGACGGGTGCAGGACACGCCTTCGACTTTTTTCCGCTCGGTTGGATATTTTCTCGGAGTGCTCGTCGGCGCCTTCCTCTTGGGTTACATATTCACAGTCATAACAGCGCTCATATCCTTTCAAACCCGGTCTCCCCCCCCTCGCCATCTCTGCCTCTGCACCCCCAAAGTCAATTATCACCTCGGCATCCGCTGCAATCTATCCACTTCCTCCGCTTGGTAATTGCTTTTCTAACAAACCCTCTTTATCAACAAAAGCAACTCGGTCTTAAAGTCTTAAATGCTCCCCGCGACATTAATGGCGGCGGAGGGGTCGTCAATCACGCCGATGGCTTCTGATGACGTCTCGACTGCGCCCGTTGTCCGGCGCTTCTCTCTGATCTTCACGTAATTAGACTCCAGGATGAAAAATGAAGACGTGTCATGGGAGGTTAGGGGCAGAGCTCGGCCTCTTATTTACAGTGACTAATCTCCCGGTGCAGGCAGAGCACAAAGGGAGCGTTTATTAGATTCTGCTGATGCTAACCACAGCAACAGCCCGCTCCTTGTGCCGTCCTTCAGACACCAGCTTCTTAAGGAGATTGAGTTTGTAATGCACTTACTCGGTTATCTTGTAATTGCTCACAGTGCCCATTTAAGTTAATTAGAAAAAGAAACAATCGAGACCGAGGATGTTTTCATTATTGTGAGCCAGCAGGGTGTTTAAAAGTGGGCCGGGTACACAGAGCAGCAAACTGTCCTTAAATGTTTATATTTACAGTATTTAAACCAACACATCTTCGGTTTCTGTGTCACTATCTACTATTGGATGGTGGAAGGGTAAGAGTGGGACGTGTACTCAGAGACAAGACATCTACTTAAATGTTTCTCTGCCTGCAGGCTGTTGCAGTGTGTATGTAAACATTTTTTATTTTACAATGAAAATAATAAACCGAGTACATGTACATAGATAAAGCATAGACTATACATATAAAGATAGACAACATGACTGCTCCTTAAAAGCCAAATCGCTCAGTCACGACCTCTCGGCTGGCTGCTGTGTAACTCACAAATCCAGCTGTCTCCATGTTAGTGGATGGGACACGGACCAAACTAAAAACTCAAACACTGAATAAATTGTTCTAATGATAAGTTTGTTTTTAATTATGTACCTGGGATCCTTTCATTTCTGGATAGAGGGAGGAAGTGGAGATGCATCGTTAATCTTTAATTGTTGTCTATAGTTGTAAAGAGGCTTCACACGTAGCAAATCATTGAACTCGAGGGGTTTTACCAACGCAATGAATCACTCTTGGAGGGGGGCCGCTTCTCAGGTAGAGGCCCTATAGCCTATAGCTATAAACTGCTTTGTTTACCCTGTTGCAATGCTCCTGGATGAGGGCTGTATAACTGACAGGTTGCCTGTGTGCTGTGTAGTCATATCAGTGGGTCGGAGGTCATACAGAACACAAATTCCTTTTTCGTGAACCGCTGCCCCTCAGTTGTTCCTTCCCGGCGACGTGGACTCGCTCGCTTACCCCTCAACAGCCTCGGTGACACCAGCAGCTGTTTGATTGGCAGGCCCTGCCCCCCCCGAAGGCACCTGCGACCCCTTGCTCCACATAAACCTGGAAACGATGTGTGCACGTCTCTCTCTACGTCCAGACATGAGCGTGTTCACAGAAATAAATAACCAGAAGACCTTTTTCTTGAAGGTGGACTCACAATTTCTGCGCATTCCTAACATACACACAGCGGCCCCTCTGAGAGTCCTCGGCATTAGAGCGAGTCAATAATGTATAGATGAGAAAGTAAGAAGCCTTCTCCTCTCTACAGGGAAAACTGCAGGCACCAGAAAACTGCACTCTATGCAGACAATCATGGGGGAAAAAAACTAAGGCTGTCAGTGTAAACATATTATTTATTTATTCCTGGCGAACATGAAACCAGAAGAAAAAGTATTCACCGAAGGTACCGATTCCACGGTGCTCCACCCCCATAACTCACTTTAAAACCCGGTCCCGCCCCCTCCTGTGTCTGAACACGCTCGTACCTTCAGTTTGGGAGATGGAACCTAAGATAGCAGCGAGGTATAATAACATTCTTGCCCTAGATGTTGTCCCACCTTTCTTTCAGGTCACAGAAAAATGGATACAGCGTGACCTGCTCCTCCGTTCTTGGCAGCGACTTCTTTATCCGTCTTTCCGAGGGCGGGTTTCATTCCCTGTAAACTGCACTTTCGTGTTCACTTTGACTGATTTACAGCTTCTGTGCTGGGGAGAGAAAACTTGGCTCAGCTGTTGGGGGTCAGCTGGAATGGCCTTCAGCCCATTTCTTTGTCCATCGGTCATAATGCAGCCCTGATATATGAACGTAGCCGTGCATAAGGACCCTGTGACGCCACTGTCCCCCCCGCCCTGGTTGTGTCGGAGGGATTCCACTCGCTCAGCGGACGGTGTCGAGCCCGCTCGCTCTTGGCAGCGCTCCCAGTGGCCCGTGGAGGAGGAGAAGACGGTTTTAATGAAATAGCTTGACCTTTGTCTATTGCACTCACATGCCCTGTCTATAAAGTACACCACAACTGAACGCTGCTCAGTGTGGGAGGCAAACAGCAGCAAAAAAAAACCTGGGGCAATGATTCTCAGTATCTGCTGAAGCAGCCCTGGGTATTTTTAGTGCAGAGTTCAACTGTTCTGTTCTGGATTTCCAGAGCTAATAGTAAAATACATAACCTCGACTGCAATTGTATTCGTTAAATGATTCCAGAAGTCTGTGTGTATTTGGATTACGTATCTTAGGCTTCACACTTGACATGTGCTGTTTTTAATTGGATGTGATTAGGACAAACAGTAGGTTCAGTATAAACAGTATAAACGGCGCCTCGCGGTCGGAGGGGCTTGGGCAGCGTGCCTCAGTCTGTGGACCGAGATGAACTCATCTACTGCTCTGCCAGATCCTTTTGATAATTATTAATTTTGTATTCAACCACATCAAACTGACCTGAGTGTTCGTGTGTGTCGCAGGTGCTGAGCTCCGTCACGGCGACACCATTCACAGAATCATTATCTTAGGCAATTTGTCTACAAAATAAAAGCACAACTTTCATTATGTTGCTACAATGCTTCATATCTAGCTGAATTACAGGGGGTTTATTTTGAAAAATTGTGTCTGAAGATTGTGTTGGTTACTTTCAGGAAACTGATTCTCCAGCTCGAGATTCACTGAACGTTGAGTAAACAGGTGAACCGCTCTTTGTGTTTGTCTGACTTTTCTTTTCTTGCCACAGCTCAATTCCTGCAGGTCACTCTCACAATTTCCACAAGCAAATCTGCAGCCAGCATCAGCACCGGCCCAAACAGCCCCTTCCACACAGGCAGGTTTAGAACATCCACTGCTTGTGTAATAACTATTTTGCTGATCTATAAATGCAACCTTATGTATTCTTGGTGCGAAACTTTACCGAACAAACCCAACCTGCAGAGCTCCTCTCCCTCTCCCTCTCCCTCTCCCTCTCCCTCTCCCTCTCCCTCTCCCTCTCCCTCTCCCTCTCCCTCTCCCTCTCCCTCTCCCTCTCCCTCTCCCTCTCCCTCTCCCTCTCCCGGCCTGTGACGGTGCCTGTGGGGTGAAGTGGCCCCGGCTGAGCGATGGGAGTCGTCCCTCGTGTCCTCTGCTAATCGAGGCTCCGCCTGTCTGGGTTAATTGCCAGAGTTTAGTGAGGGTGGGCCTAACGACCCCCAGCCTCACAGGGAGCCCTGCTGTCATTAATCCTGTGCCCCCTCACAACTGCTCATTATGGGATGCATGTCATCTGTTGCCTGGTGTGGAGGAATCTTCACGTGGATGATGTGTTCCCTCTGTCGGTGTTATGTAAACCAATGTGTCCTGTTATGTTCTGTCTGTAATTTCATTGTTTCAAACATGTCTTGTATGTTTATTTATTTTTTAAGCTGTTAATTTACATTCTTAGTTAGTAAAAGTTGTACTTTTTGTCTAAGATGTCATAGCATTCATCTTTTTGTTTAAAAAATACTGAAAAAGGTCCCTTTCTTCTCCCTGTTCTGTCACTTTAAGAAGCGTCGCATGTAAAAATGCTGATTAATGCCGATGAATCGCAGCCATAACTAAGCAAAGTGTTTCTCTTTAAGATCGGCCGATGTGTTGCTTCCCTGTTTTGTTTCAGGTTGAGATGCAGTAAAGGTTTCACAAAAAAAGAGATAGCAGGCAACTTGGAGTAAATGTTACCCATCTTTGTTTCAGGTTGTTGTCTGGGAAGGAAACTGTGGGCAGGGATTACTGGTGCTGGCGTGAAGCATGTGCAGGTCGGCGTCTCAGTGCGAAGGCGGGCGGTGAAAAAAGACAGTAATGGACTGGCTTCACTTAGCAGCCAGAATCCCAGGTTTCTTTCTCTGCTGCTGTATTTATTACTGCCAGCTCTGCCCTCTAACTATTGCTAACCATCACTGTATTTTCACATTTCCCCGTCGTCTGTGATTCTCCCTCGGAGGGGAGCTACAGAAATAAATGGTGAAATTGAATTTCTGCAGCAGAGCAAGGACGAGCTGTGAGGCAGGGAACCCACAGTTCATGCTTTGTGTCTCCGATCCAGCCGGCCTCATAATCACTCTCTCTCTCTCTCTCTCTTTCTATCTCTCCTGTACTTTTCTTGTCGTTCATTATTCTCTTGTTCGTCTTTGCATCTGGCAGGATTTACAGTATTGTGCTGATGTCATCCCGTAGCTTTCATTATTCCCAGAGCTTTATGTCTCCTGGAGTAACAAATGGAAGTGCAGTTTATGGGCCGAAACATGAGGAAGCGTGAGCTGGGTTGGAAAGCCCACTCGGATTCATTTGTTTATGCAGCTGCAATCCACTGGAACCATGACAATGGGTGGATACAGGGTTGGTCTGATCTGGTGTCACATACTTTATAACCAAATGCAGATGTAGCTGCTCCCGGGAGTCGGTTGGACCTTCAGGGCAGCGCATACGGCTCATTTTCCAGTGATGAGAGAACCTCCTTCAGCACATTCTCATTATAATAAACCCTAAAGCTGCTTAAATCAGCACAAACATACATTTCCCTGTGTGCATGTGCATATAGGAACATGTAAATGTGCATATTGTGCACTAATCAGATCCAGCATATTGTTTTAAAGGAGAAGATGCTGCTTATATGCAGGTTTGTAATTTAAATATGTGTTATGACTAGAAAGTTTGACATTGTTCAGAAAACACTTTCCTCATATTGTCTAATGCTGCAGCTCCTCTTTCACTTTTTTAACTTTGCAGAACTTTTAAACGCACAAATAACATATAAAACGAAAAAGCATCATGTCTCCTTTAACTCCTTGCTGTTTTGAAATATTTATGCCAACAGTTAAAACTAACCAAGGCTGAAGGGCTCTTTATCGGTACATGTGGATCAATATTCAGATCCACACCAAAGATACTGCAATTTTAATAAAAATAAACACAAAATTCCTGGATCGGCTGAATTGGTTTGTTTTTTTGTGTAATCAAACAATAACAATGAAACCCGAATGTCCTTGGCGGAGGTTACTAACATGTGACGGATGTGTAACACTCGTGGCTTTTTGTCTAATCTCCCTCTTGAATTTTTGTATATTTTACTGGGCATGTTTCCTCATCTTTTCAAGGTGGTTGTAACTTGAGCCAGACAAGATACACTATTCATAACTTCTTCTCCGAGGGCCGGACCAGCACCAGGCAGGTGGATTTATATTAGTTTGTCCAGTTGGGTTTCTGCAGTCTCCAGCTCTCTCTCCCTGAGCCGTACTGTACCGGTCGAGCTTCACATCAGAGCAGCAGCTACATCAGCAGTACACACATGGACTCATCTGTTCATTTATAATTCATTATCTGTGGCACAGTGCAGCTAACTGTTTATCGCAGAAAGGCCCTTTAGAAGGCGATGCAGCACCACCCAAGCTTTTTTCTCCCATAAAGTGGATTGGCTTTGCAGTAGTCAGTGCTAGTGCGTGGTGCAGTGTGTTCACTTGGCACGATACCTTTACCCACATTCGTATGATTTATATTGGACGTGCAGCTGCAGCTCAAAGTGATTTAGCGTGAGCAGACACTAGTTGAGAATCCAGTGGGAGAATTATTTTTCTCTGTGACGCCTCTTGTCCTTGTGGGATGTAGCTCTTAAGGGGGGGGGGGGGGGGGGGGGGGAAGGTGCACTTAGTCAATTAGGCTAAAAAGCGAAGCTGCTTTTACTGACACAAACAAAAGGTTATGAATTGTGGATCGAATGAGAACATCTGCTCCAATCCAGACACAACACAAGGGTACTAATTCATATTTGATTTGTTCTCCAGAAATGCCACGCTGAAGTGTCTCAAATTCTATTTACATCTGTGGGGAAAAGCTCTTAGATATGGCCCTGGACCATAACAGGGACCATTGTTCCCACAGAATGAATTCAATCTATGTTGAAAGTGGGGGTGGGCGATTGTCGCTCTCATGCACTTCACATTCTGAGTGACACGTGCAGAGACTGGAATGAAGAAAAAGTGCGAGAGAGAGCTGCATCTGAAACCATGAGGTCCGACCGTCTGCATGGACTGTAAGAGCTTTGTGGACAATACCACGAGTGCACGAGTGAGCACACAGCAAAAACACAAAGCTATACAATGCTGCAAAAAAGCAAAACAACCAAGGTAGAGATCTCTTATGTCATTATGAGAAGTAGAATTTTTAGACATTTCTTTTTATGTTCCATTATGAAACTGTGGCAGGACATATTAGAATATGGCGGGCCGCTGCAGTCGAGATAATGAATGGGAAACACTGCAGGATCTGCAGAACAGGAGGTGATCGTGAGAAACTTACCAGTCATCTTTGCAGAGAATCTATTCTACTCATCCTCACACGTGTTTTCACAAAGAGCCTTCAAATTGTGTTTTCTATGAAAATTAATATTAAACACACGTTACGTCCTCGATTCTGTTTTCAGCTCGAAGGATCGGGGAATAACATCAACACTGGATGTGAGGTGTAAGTACAAATCTAAGCCTGTTTACCCATTTCAGATGGAGTCCTTCACTTTCACCCATGCTACACACACACACACACACTCACACACACACACACACACACACACACACAGCCTCCACCCTGAACTCCTCTCCTCCTCTCGGATGACCTCCTCTCTCACGATCCTCTCAATCCCTTTTTTGTAATTTGCAGCTCTTTGAAGTCCTCAGCTTCCTTGGGGAGATTTCCATCTTCGGCTACATGGGATACATATTGTTGACATTTCCTCACCATGTCTTCAAAGCCCTCTTTCATTTCTGGGGCAGTTGTGTCCTTTTCTTTCTGCTGCACGATGGAGCGTCTTCACTCCCTGCTGTGGAGCCCCAGCGCCGACCTCACTGATGGTTTTGCGTCCCCTCTACACCTCCGGCCATTATTTTTATTTGCACGCTGCTCGGCCACTTCTCTCGTGACTCTGATGCTGCGGTGAACTGCACAGGTGCTGTGAGCTCAGCAGATTGAGATGCTGCAGTGCAGCGTTCGCTCTCACGGTGAAACAGTGAAATTTAAACAGCTCTTTAATTATTGTTACAGCCTCTTGTTTTCTGTTGAGCAGCAAAGCTCTGTGGAAAAAATTATGTTTGCCCGTTTGTAATGAGCTTACAGTGCTTTAATTTGTAGAGGATTAAGAACTGTATCCCTGTTGAGGTTGAAGATTAAATCTTATTAGTTCTAGAAACTCCAGTGAAAGAGGATTGTGCTCTTTCTCTTGGTATACCAATCTTGGTAATGGGAAAATCCACTCTCAAATTCTTTTATTAAATTCCTTTTAGGGATGTACAGTGATGCAAGATTTGTTTAATAGTGTGTGTTTTTGATTCTTTTTCCCAAGACGTGGGAAAATCAAACTTAATCAGCTAATGAAACTGTGATGAGCATCTTTTGCTAATCCCACATGACTACAACCGTTGACAGTCTCTAAAAAAAACGGGTCTGGAGATTTTCCATAGATTCTCGTTCACATATGAAGAAGGAGCACAACAGGAGCTTGTCCAGGTCGACACGTTCATGACAGCAAGAAATATGTCTGGAGCTTTCAGGAGGCAGGACGTGACGTATAAAAACTGTTTGTGTTATCAAACATCTTTTCTGTCCTAAGATATTTGTATAATTTTTGTTTTTTAATTCAGTTTTGCCTCCGTCGTCAACACGTCCGCCCATTCATGCTAAATTCTCTAGAAATGTTCCTGCTGTATTCTCACGTTGTGACATTGTACCCGGGCCTGGCAGGAAAATTAACTGAGCAACTGACTCAAGAGTTCAATGCATGTCTGGAATCAGCTTATAATCAATAATTGAATGATTATAGTGGCAGCTCTATGAGGCAGCTTGAGGTCACATTCAGATGCAGTGTAGTTTGACGGGAGGAAACTGAAACACTATTTAAAACTTCTCTATTTTGTGCCGCAGCCTCCGTGGACCACAATGCACTGCAGCCACAGCTATGATGTCAAAGAGCCATCAGCTTGCTAATAACACTCATCACATGTTAAAGCTGTGCTATCATAACAGCTGTGTGAAATCTGCAGCGGACGTGTGGCGCTGAACCGCCGGCCGCCCGTTGTGCTATCGTCCTCGCCCCGAGAGCCGGCATGACCACGGCGTTTGCCCGAGGAGAAACTTCAGTAGCTGCACTCCGAGCTGGGGATGTACTTTCACACTCCACTGGCCTGATGGCCGGCAATTATTATTACAATCCACCCTCCACCGCGGGGTCAAAGGAGCCGGAGGAAGAGTCGGGCGAGCAGATTCCCTCTCCGGCGCTCTTCGTGACGGGCAGCCAGCGAGAGACGCTTCCAGCTTTGTCCTTAATTGTGCGTCCACAACAAAAACTTGGGGCGAAGAGAAAAAGAAAAACCCAGGTGAACTACATCCTCTGGACTCGGATGTACAAACAGGACTAAGTGGAGGTCGACGTCCTCTTGTACAGTGAGAAAAGTGTCCATAAAAATGAACTAACCCCGGTGATTCAGCCCCGATAATTGCTCTTCGGTTCCGAAGTAGATTTTAATCACCTTCGCTGGAAGCCTTCGCCGTTGACAATGGAGATGGGGCTTTATTGGAAATAAGGATGAGATGAAAGTGCTTAATTACCTCCATTCAAATAGCTCAGGGGCCTTTGATAAAGAGAAATGACTGCTTTTGAGAGCAGGATATTGCTTTTTAAAATCCATAGGGTGCAGGAGATCTAATATTGACTGCAGAGTGCGAGGGCGCTCTGTTTTGGTAATAGCTCTGTCACATGACGTCCCCTGTCTCAGGTATTGGTTCCTTTATTATTCCAGGCGTCGTATTTGGTCTTATTGTGTAACAGCTGAAATCCCTTCTCGCCGTGATGCCGGAGCAGAAGCACCTGTCTGCATAGATTATGTTTATGTGCAGATATTTGAACAATGGGATATTTTTTTAAAAGCTTGTCTGATCTTGCACGGCCCGGCCTCCTCCTCCTCTGGATTACAGCCCCGGTCTCTAATAACAAGGATGCTCGGGAGGATCTGAGGCTGCGCTCTGGTCTGAAACTGTAACAAAAGGGTGTTAAGTGTATCCAGAAGGTCAGCCGGGCTCCTGGTTAATAGTGCAGATATAGTGCTGCCTCCGCTCGCTGCCCAGGAAACGCAGCACTCGGCCCCATCCTGCGGTGGGAAACATCAAAGTGCGGATGGAGGGCACAGACAGCTGGCACAGTCCGATTGGCTCTGTGCCTCAGCATGGGGGCCACGCCGCTGTGCTGCATCCCAAACAGAGAGTATTCAATGTGTGTGTGTGTTTGTCTCTGCACAGCGTGTGTGTGTGTGTGTGTAGTAATATTCATGTGTGACTGATCCAACATGTTTGTCTTTTTTTCTGTTTTATGTAAAGAAACACAAAAATACCCATTCACAAAATATTCAAATACAAAAAAGATAAAAAGAGGAACCTACTCATCCCATCCACCGGTTCCAGGCCATTGATCCATAGGAAGCATCAATGCAAAAGGACCTTGTGGATCATTAAAGGTGAATATCAAGGCTCTAGAGCTGATTCCTTCAATTACTTCATATGAGCACTCCAACTTCATATTGTCTAGGACCACTGCATGAAGAGAGAGGGAGCTCAGAGGATTACAACACATGGCAACCACATTTTTCACCGCTGTAAACCCAGTTTGTTTTTCTTTGTTAGCGAGTCACAAATCTGACATTCAGAATGAGTGCAACAGGCTTGGAGAGTTTAGAGATCTTCCGGGATTCGTACATTGGGGCAGAACAAATGAAAGTAACTACCAATTGCTTTCAAGAGACTTAAATTAACTGTCGAGTATTAAGTCTGGCATGAATGAAAGAGGACCTGGCTACTTGACGTCAACTGGGGGGGCTACTTTTGAATAAATAAAGCAAAACCTCACCTTTGTAATCCTGTTTAACGTAGAACAAAAAATGTAACTGGAGGAATTCTGGCTACATCATGTTTCCAGAACATTCAGTTTTTCTATTGGTGTTTTTGTTGGAAAAAATTAATTTACATGAAATCATGCTGAAGTGTTGATTCTCACACCTTGCTTGGTTCAGACCTTCAGAGTTTTTGTTTTAGTCAAAATTACAGAAGTGAACCGGTTCATAAATTGTATCCATTCAAATGAGAAGAATGATTTTTTTCCATGCACTTTTTTCCAAAATGTTAGCGACTAAAATCGTCAAATTGACTAAACACGAACGTTAGACACAAACCAATCAATGTCAGATAAAGGTGATGATGATAGGTAAAAATGAGGAAACTGACCCGATCATATCAAAGACACAAACCTTGGTCCAAACTTTCAGTTGTGAAAACTTCCTCTGTGTCCAAATCTAGTTCTTCATCTTCATCTACCTTTTGTCTTTCCTGCTGAGCCCGGCCGGTGCAAACAAGAGATCCTGCAGCTTCCGGCGCTTTATGACATGCTGTTTACTACAGATCATACATTTCATCCTTATTCATTAGGATGTATTTAAATGCACCATTTCACATGTCCGACCACGTCCCTGCCTGATCCTGTGATAAACGTGGGATTTGTCGTGTTATTTCTGCATTAGCCTCCAACTTTTGACTCTGATTTATCCCATGAAAGCTTTTTAATTATTCAATTCTCTTCAATGCCTGCGGCTAACGACATTAGTGAGGATGCTGGGAGTGTACGTCCCCTGTGGAAGAAGTGTCGTGGGAGTCGTGCACAAAGTGAGTTCGGCCAACACAAAGACCGGCGTCTTCCTCGGGGAGTTGTAATAATTCACATAGCAATAATCTAAATATCAAATCTCGAATTTGTAACATCGTCTATTCATTTATTGATTCTTGAATTAATTTGTAACTAAATGCATTAATGCATGTGTGTTTCTCAATTTTTATTAATTCCATGGAAATGATTTATTACCAGTTCCTTGTCACTTGTGCTCTTCCATGGAACTCACTCTACAGGATCATTCATGGAACGAGTCCAAGGTGAGGCTGTGGAGCTTTTCTTTACTGAAGCTAAATGGAACGATGTAAAACAAAAACACAGTAAAATAAAAGTGTACGAGGTGAATTTATGTTGGACGTGTTGGATGTGTTGGATATGTTGGATGTGTTGGACGTGTTGGACGTGTTGGATGTGTTGGACGTGTTGGACGTGTTGGATGTGTTGGACGTGTTGGACGTGTTGGATGTGTTGGACGTGTTGGACGTGTTGGACGTGTTGGACGTGTTGGACGTGTTGGACGTGTTGGATGTGTTGGACGTGTTGGATGTGTTGGACGTGTTGGACGTGTTGGACGTGTTGGACGTGTTGGACGTGTTGGACGTGTTGGACGTGTTGGATGTGTTGGACGTGTTGGACGTGTTGGACGTGTTGGACGTGTTGGACGTGTTGGACGTGTTGGACGTGTTGGACGTGTTGGACGTGTTGGACGTGTTGGAGGTGTTGGACGTGTTGGACGTGTTGGACGTGTTGGACGTGTTGGACGTGTTGGACGTGTTGGACGTGTTGGACCTGTTGGACGTGTTGGAGGTGTTGGACGTGTTGGACGGAGATTCAAACTGATGCAGAGACAAAACCCCTGTGAGCACAGAGAGCGTTTCAGAGTGGAAACGCCTCAGTGGTGTTAATGTAACTCTGAAGCAAGAAGAGCGTGAGGGAATGAGAGAGGAAACATTCTCCTCATTCCAAGTCAAACTCAATGAAGCTGCATCGTTTTGATTTAAAATGATCTGGAGCATCACGGAGATAAGATAAGATAATGTAAGATAAGATAAGATAAGATAAGATAAGATAAGATTATTAGTCCCACAATGAGTCAAAAAGACATCAGCAGGTAATAAGCAGCATGTAATACTAAAGTGTGAGGAATTTAAAACTATCGAAATATATGAGTGTAATTAAACTAATGTATACTGTAGAGGCCGTTCCACTCAGTTCCAACACGATGGCCACTTGCTTGTGTCTGAGGAGTTTTCTTCCAGCTGACTCGTGTCCAAACATACAAGTTTAAACTCCTCCTTTCACATCAGAATATAGTAGACCAATCAGCTTCTCTGGATGTCCTGACAGGATGTTCAGACATTCAGTCCTCCATCATAAAGTAGATCTCCTTCAAGACAATGACATGCAAATGTGCTCAGAGGCTCTGAGAGACTGTAGGTGTGAGTACATCTTCCTTTCAGACCCAACGTCTCTGGCCCCTGTTGTAAAACCTTTTGTTCACACTAGACTGAGGAGGCCACATCTAAAGACTTCCAAGAGCAATATGCATACAGTTACCTTGAGCCACAGTCTTGAACACAGAAATACATTCTTCAGTAAACTTCTTCTATATAAATGTCATTTTACATATCTAAATACAAAAATTCCCGTCACACTCCTCACTCACCACTCTTCTTGCACGTCACTAACCAGCCACGCACCTGATCTGAAGAACCGCCTTACGGCCTCATCAAACTGTTGCAAAACTTAAACTACAAACCTGGATAATATAAGAAATTATAAAACCAACATAAATATTTAACGATACACACACACACTGCATAGTGGTTCTTACATATAAAGTGTAAAGACAGTAAAGATATGTGCAGTGTGAGAATATGTACAGTGAATGTATTCAGCTAACACGCTCCACAGAGCGTGTCAGCCTTAGCTGTGTGTGACTGTGTGACTTTGTGTGTCTGTGTGTCATTTTTCTGTGTCTTTGTGTGACTTTGTGTGTCTGTGCATGTCTTTGTGTGACTTTGTGTGTCTGTGGTTGATGTGTCACACCTGCACTCAGGAATGTGAGGCAGAAGAACCTGTTGTGAAGAAACAATGTGTTGAAGAAGCTTCAAAAAGAAAACGCCTCATCACCAAACCTTTATTACAATATTATTACATTCAATAAAAAAAAGATTCCACTTTATTTTAATATTATTTCAATATTAAACTGTACTAGAATATTATTACATGTTTATTGAAATATAATTTAATATAACTTGATTGTAATGTTAGATATGTATCACACTATTATCAAACATAATATTATATAATATATATATAATAATAAATGTAACTATATTATTAGACTTTAATCTGAAATCACTTAACTTCACTGGAGCCTGAACAACAGACAGATGAACTCATCTCAGGATATAGACTCAGATATTTCTAGAATAAATTGAGATAAAACCTGGTTATCATATTAATCAATTAGATAAATGAAGAAATGTGACTGTGAAACAGTTTTATATTATATTTATATCCCTCACGTTGATGTCAGAATCACCATGACTTTTGAACTTTTTAATCTGTTACGGTTAGATGCAGAGATGGACCCAAATGCAGAGATTATAAAGTAAAAGGTAATTTAATTAAATAAGTTATTTTACAAAACAAACAAAACATTAACACTAAACAGTTAACAAACAAAACACGAGGCTTACGCAGGGATACAAAGCTCAGGAGATCATGACAGCACCGTGGAAGGCAGGAGGGTAGATGAACAAACACCGCAGGAACACAGACAATCCGACAGAGGACAAAGGGAAGACAAGGGCAATTGAACACAGGTGTAACACATGAGGGCAGAGGAAGACAATCACCGACAGGAAGTGAAGACAGAAACAACACACAAGGAACAGACTACAAAATAAAACAGGAAACAGAAACAGAGTGCAAACATGAAAACTCAAACAAACAACAGAGATCTACAAGATAACCAGGAAACACTCTTGGCCTGACAAATACAACCTAAATAGCCAGACTGTTACAGAATCAGGTTGAAATCAACATCTCTCGAGGTGTTCCTGAGATATCGTGTTCCCAGGAACGTGACGTACCAACGTGTGTGTGTGTCTGTGTGTGTGTGTGTGTGCGTGTCTGTGTGTGTGTCTATGTGTGTGTTTGTGTGTGTGTGCAGGAGAGGAGGCTCTGCGGCTGATCTTCACAGACAAGATGTTGGACAGACTCCATGCTGCTATAATATGAATCCAGCATCTGTCCCTGGTCCAGACAGCGTTGAAGGTTCCTGGAGGACGGACGGCCGGACAGAGACGTCCTCTCATAGCTCCACTGTGCTGCTTCACCAAGCTACTTCCTGTTTACAAGTGTCCAACCTTTATTCCAAATAACCTTTTAGCGATGTTCCCAAGTTGCCTTGAAATGTGTTTGAAAAGTTGCTGTTTCCAGGATGAAACCTGGTTCTCTGTAAAGTCTCATGTTTGATCAGTGAGTGTGAATCAGGAAGTTAAAGCCTCAAGACTCTAACTTATCTTTACTCCGTCTAAAAAGAACAGGAAGTTGGACTGAGGCTCCGACATGGATCCTGCAAAACCTCCATCGACCTCCAGCAACTAAACACAGAATAATAATGATTCTATTGCACCAAATCAGTTCCTGTGGGATTTTATTTCTTTTTAGATGAATAACGTAACAATACAACCTTCTCTACACATTAGAGAAAACAAACATGTGTGTGGGTGAACTGTACGTGTACATGTATGATCCACAGATGAGACATCACTGTGAACAAGTGTCACGTTATTTTTATAATTCTTTCTCATTGCCCATTAAAATATCCAATCTCGACTTTTTAACATCGTCTATTCATTTATTGATTCTTGAATTAATTTGTAACTAAATGCATTAATGCATGTGTGTTTCTCAATTTGTATTAATTCCATGGAAATGATTTATTACCAGTTCCTTGTCACTTGTGCTCTTCCATGGAACTCACTCTACAGGATCATTCATGGAACGAGTCCAAGGTGCGTCTCAGACAAAATACCTTTCACGTCATGGACTATTTTTAGAGTTGTTCTTATTGAGAACAAATTTTCAGTTTCCGTATAACTTGTGAGACTTGTTTCTCGTAATAGGCGTCTGCTGATTAAAGTGATTATTCAGAAACACACGAGCCACAGCAGCAGGATCCAGCCAGTGTCTCACCCACACGTGAAAGAGCTCCTGCAGTGTTACACAAGTACACACACTGTACATTAGAATCAACACAATACTGTCTTATTCTTATAGACAACTTATGGACAACATGCAAAGCCATTGGACATTTTATTAAACATTTAGCTTTTACAACTGTCAAGATCCTGTTCGTCTCAGTTTCCCCCCTTTAACCATCCCATGCTAAACTTCCCTTTGGTTTTTTATATTACAACATATTACAACACAGGCCTCTAATAACCTGCATTCCACCTTAGAAAGCAAAAAAACAACAGTCCTAACTGCAACAAGAGGATTAAAATCTTTTCCAACCTTTGTAACAAAAGTATGTAGAATATTTTGCCAAAAAAGAGTTGACTCATTAACAAAACAGCCATAAAACATATTTCAGGATTCGTGCATGACCTCTGTCATTTCAAGTTTTAAAACTCTGAGTGCAACAATTCAACTTTTTAACACATGCAAAAAATGCAATAAATCTCACATTGGAATCACCAAAATATTCTTGGCCCATAATAAAAACATTTACAAAATAATCCAGCAAGATGTGTGCATGACTACAACCATATGCATTTTGACACCGTTTGTGTTTTCTCCTTTTTCAACCTGAGTCAAATATCTGTCTGTCTCAGTCCATTGCACAGACTAAATTAAAAAATCTTTTTGAAAAAAATTGACTTCAAATTTTTTAATTACAGAACGAAAAACAAAGAAAGAAATCAGTAGGCCAAAAAAAAAAGGTTTTCCATGAAAACGGAATTGCAACTCTAAGACTGCATTTCTTTCAAACAAACGCAACAACGATCGCAACAATGAACAATTTTTAATTAAAGAACAAAATCACTTGGATAATGTTACAATATAGAATCAAAACAAACAATAATGATAACAAACAATACAATAATTCCCTTAGCGACGCAACGCTGAGGAGGTGCATTGACAAGCAGACCGTCCCGATCGATGTTCGTAACAACATCGTCAAGGGCGGCGGGCGCGCGGTGGCCCGGGCGGGCGCGCGCCACCGCGGGCCGCGCTCCCTTGAGTGTGGAGCGCCCACCACACTCAAGGGCGGCGGGCGTGCGGTGGCAAAAAAAAAAAAGGGGTATGTGCGCCGGAGCGTCCACGTAACTGCCTCTTGTCCAGTCGTGCGTTCGATCGGTAGATATTGGTTAGAGATATAAAAGGGGGCGCAAAAAACTCAGCTGAGCGCAGTTTTGGCGCCCCCTTCTGAGGGGCGCCCTAGGCTACCGCCTATGTCGCCTGTAGGAAAGACCGGCCCTGCCCGTGCCCCACCTAGCTGTCCAGTTTCTGGTCTTGTGGTGGTGAGAGTGGCTTGGCCCCCGCCCTCCCGGACAAATGTTGTTGCCGGCCTACGAGATGGTGGAGGAAGGGCATCGACGCTCATCCGTCGACTCTCCAGCACTGCCGCAAGACACTGTAGCACCTGGTTGTGCGGGGAGAAGAAGATGGCTCTCGACCTTTTTCTATTTCTGTCGCTGTATTTTGGGAGGACGGCGTAACACTTAAGTGTCTGAGCGGTTTGATGATGCAGGAGAAAAGGCGTGTTGGATGTGGAGTGATGCGGGGTAGTGCAGCAGAGCCTGTTCCGCTGCCTGACCCACTTTCCCTCTTACGTAAGGTTTCTTTTGTAAAAAAAAAAAAAAAAAGCCCTTGTCTTGCTATTTTTCAAAACTCCCCCACTACCTCCCCCATCTGTTACTCACGGCAGCGGAGGATTTGCTCGGGAGAATTGTTTTGGCTTTAAACATTATGTCACCTCTGTGTGCAGCAATCTAGACATTTGTTTTCGGGGGGGGGGGGGGGGGGGTTTGCCGGTCAGCAGCGGCTCGATGACAGCGCTGGTCAGGGTGTAATCCGTTACCCTCGGACTGAGTTGATAGCTGGATTGCTTCTTCCAAATAAGTTTGCCGGTAGACGGTTGTCTCTGGGTTTGATGGATGGCAGCAATCCGGCAGTTAACTCGGACGTGTCTTCTCTGCCCGCAGGTATGGGGGGGGCTGTGGTGATGAGAGACACGTCCACTGAAGTGGGCCGAACCATCCGGACCACCACCCCTGCTGCTGCTGCTCTCTCTTCACCGTCTGGGCACAGCAGCCGACCCGGTGCTCCGGCGTCTGGACGTCAGGTCTGTGCTGACGAGCGATGGGAGTCGAACCCACGTTCCCGTCTCGCCATCTGTCAATCTCCGTCATTTGTGGCCCCTCCCTCTCTCATACCAGAGAGAGGGAGGGAGACTAGTGGCAGAAACTTGGACTATGGGCAGAAAAGGTCTCTGGTTCGTCTCTGGTTCGACTCCACGGAGAAACAACAAAAAGACGAACCTGGATTGATCTGTCCAAAAAATCCAAGAGGATTCTCCCTACCCTGTCTAGTGCCCCTGAGCAAGGCACCTTACTCCCCCAACATCTGCTCCCCGGGCGCCGTACATGGCTGCTCACTGCTCTGTGTGTCCTGCACCAGATGGGTTAAAAGCAGAGGTTCAATTTCCCTCCTTGCATGAGTGTGCTTGTGCATGTCTGTGCAAGTGTTTGGGACAAATAAATGTATCTTAATCTTGATAACCACGCGGACGGACCTAATTAGACTCTGACGTCTGACGCCTAATATGCAACATCTCTTGGTGGAGCTCGAGAGTTTTTCCTCTGCGTGTTGGAACGCTGCCTCCTCCCCTCGCCGCCGAGCCCGACACATCAGGCACTCAGCTCCGTGTGTCTGCTGAGGCTCCGCCCTCCATTAGCGACTCCCACAGCTGGAACAGGGCCACAACAAACACAGGGCCGCCACAGTGTGCACATAAACACATGCAGACAACAAAACAGGAACCTCACAGCTTTGCATTGAGAAAACACGTAGCAGGAGCTAGTTTTTCCCCTTTAAGTCGGCGTAGCATCTCTGATTCAGGGCCAGTGGGTGAGAATGATTAAGGAGCAGAAGAGGCGTGAAGAATGCAAAGGCAGTGATTAGATATTAGATACGTATATTATTAAAGTGCAATCTATGGCCCAGATCATCGCGGTATAATTGACTCCCACAGTCTTTCAATGCAGTGCTTTGGAATCTCCAGTGGCCTTTAGTTCCGTGTGTGTGTGTGTGTGTGTGTGTGTGTGTGTGTGTGTGTGTGTGTGTGTGTGTGTGTGTAATATCACTGTACAAAGGAATGTCTCCTATTCTGAATATTTAAACTGACATTATAAAAAAGCAAATATCAGCGTTAGAGCAAAAAACTGTATTAAAAGCAGAATCATTAATAATGAACAATATTTCTATACGTGCTTCGTGCTTGACTATATATTTTCTTTTGTTGCTTTACGAGATGTCCTCTCCCAAAGCAACACAACTGAGACAATGGAGCAATTTGTGATGTGAAACACAACCTGGCTCGGCTCTATTGTTAATGAATTGCAGATTGGCTTTGGTAATTCAATCTACCGAGTTGTTTGTTTGAGCTTTTACTGCCAAATAAGCTTCATTTCATTGTAATGCTAATGTTTATGAACCAGACAAAGAACCAATATCGCTGAGAAATCCCCCCCGGGCGCCGGATTTGTGTCCACAAACTCTGCTCCCTTGTTCTGTGTTATAACTGAGAGGCTCTGGGAGTTTGGGCTGTGCTGTGTTTCTAGATCTTATCTATACCGGGACTAAACTGTGCTGGGATTCAGGGTCAGAGGTCACGGCTAACTGTTAGGATTCAGGGTTAGAGGTCAAAACCAACAAATTCCACATACGGGTGAATTCTTTTTTTGGCATCTCGGTCGCACAGACTGTATATAAACATTGGACATGGTCACTCAAGCTAAAGTATATGTATATACTTCAGCCAGCCACTAGGGGGCAATCAAGATGGTATCAATATTGTGACTCAATAATACAATCATTTTAAAAGACAAAAATGCTTTTACTGTGACTGTCTCCCTGGCCGAGAGACCTTTAGCGGGTTTACCCTCATTTAAAAAACCTACAAATTGTGGCGTAAAAGAGGTATTATATTGCAGCCAGCCACCAGGGGGCGATTAAGGCAGTTGGGCTTCACTTTTCGGAGCTGTCATGTCATTTGTGGTTTCAACATTTAAACACTCGCTGGCTTTTTTACGACAGGAGGAGTTATTGATCGTTAATCTCACTCACTTATTGTTAAAAGTTAAAAATCAACTTCAGAACTTTAAGTCGTAAAAATACCGTGACGTGATTTCTTTCCAGATAAAATAGTATCTCGTCAATAACTATAAAATTATCCATCTCCCACAAGCAACAATGCATGAATATTTAAACATTGTTAACTTGAACTGCTGGCCACAGGAGTCTGTCTGCTTTACTGGATAAATGTGATTTTCTGTGGGTGTGCAGTGGAGGCTGCTGATTGAGAAGATTGGTTTCCAGGGCCTATAACACAGAGTCTGATTGTGCAGCCACAGTAATAATTAAAATGCACAAAGTGACGGGGGTATTGTGGATCAAATTTATGCATGGGTTTAATTTGATTTTACTTTTTTCCCCCCTGTCTGTGGCATGCAGTGTTATCAGCTCTTCACTTTTAGGCACAATTGTTGAGTTGAATCACCGTCATAGCCCCCGGCCGTCCTGCTCGCCGGGGCATCTGTTTTTATACACGTCTACTTGTGGATATGTGTCGTGAATAATGCACCTGCCTATTTCTATCCTCATGACACAGCAGTTGTTGCGAGTAGTCCCCCCACCCCCGTATCTCTGGTGCACAGCAGAGAACAGTGCGCTGAGCCTTGAGGGCTGTCATGATTCAGAGAACAGCTCTGTTTCCCTCACTTCCCGTCCCAATCTCCCCACCTCTACTCCTCTCCACATCCCCCACACCCCCCTCTCCTAGTCCAATTGTAAAAGTAACGGCATGGAAAGACTTCATTTTGGTGAATAATGCATTGCATCTCTTCACCTGGAGCAAATTCCACTTCTATTCCATCTCTGAAATGGTTTTTGTGGAGGAGTCTTTGAAAGTTGGGCTCCGTGTGAAAATGACTTCAGTTGTTTTATTTATTTATTAATGTTTTACCTCCGCAGCTACCTCACAGGAGCCAGAACTGCAGGCGGAGGAGTGGAAATAAAACAGAAAGTGAAATGTCTTTTGTTCGCTCGGAGGGAGATTTGTTCAAGACAGCTGGTTTAACAGGTTAAATGGTGGGGGGTGCACCTGTGTGGGTGCAGTAAATCACTTCCTCTCACGATAGGAAGGAAACACTAAAGATTAACTCGTGATTATCGAAGCCAAATAAATAAAGATGGATATTGATGTTCTCATTCTTCAGGTGTTTTGAGTAGGTGAGGGGTCATGAGTTACAGTACAAGCATGCAAACTCTGATCTACTTTATTACTACCTAATGTAGAACAACTGAAGAAAGAAAGAATTTAAAGGTGTAAAGAATTTTGCACGTAAATGTTCTTCAAAGTTAAAAGTTAAGAGAGATTCAAACAGCCAGGGTTTGTGACATCACAAACCATAGAGACCAATCGTGTGGACTTGTGGGTGTGGCTCGGTACCCGGAGAAGGCTCCTCGACTGCAGGTGGCGCTGTGATGGTGGGGAGACGTGGATCAGGGGCGGGGATCACGTTAGCATATTCTTAGTGCTAGATGTCACATTATGACACTGCATACTTATGAATAATAATGTTATTTTCTAAAAAAAAAAATATATTATGCAGTGTCATAACTACATCTCTGACGTTTATAACAAACCAGACCGTTTCAAAATCGGTTGAAAATTGAGTAAGTTATGGTTATTTACCACTACCAACACAATGTTATGGGTGAGCGAGCTGCCCCCTAGCAAGATGGCCGCCATGTGGTGACGTCCCGCTCCGTTGGCCGGCAACGCAGACGAGACATCTAGTCTTTATATATGTCTATGATTCTTAGTACCAGGTCAGGACATGAGGAAGGAAGGTGTAGAGTTAAACCGTTTTAGGAGCATGGAGGGAATTTTGTTTTTCATGACAAACCCTTTGAATTTGAATATTTGAGCAACAAAAAAACCTGAAGGAAACATTTTATTTTGGAGACACACACACTCAGAAATGGACGAACTAAATGGAGCGAGCCGAGCGGTCTGTCAGAACTTATTGTGAAAGTCCTGATTTGCATGTTAAGCGGTCGTTGCTCGAACCAGACGAGAAGGATATGGTTAAAAAAAAAAGAAGCTTGTTTTCAGCGAACTCTCCGTGGACTCAGACATCAGACATAAGAACACTGTAGAGAAAATGTGTTTTCAAAGCCCAGACAGTCCACCTCTCTTCCTCTGAACAATCCCTCTCTCCCCTTCTCCTTTTCAGCCTCAATTTCAAGGTGTGTTATCGCCCACACTTGAGAGTTTCATCATGCTGCCGCAAAGTAAAGGGATTATTTACACTAAACTGCATACAGTGATGAAAATACTGTTTTCCTCTATTGTGTAAATTTCTGTAATTATTCATGTGTCTGAACACAACTTACTATGAGACTGTTTCATGGTCATTTTTTCCTCTTTTTCTCTGCTTCTGCGTGTTGACCGAGCACCAGCCTCCACAGGGGCTTGCTTTCCGATTCACAGACCCACACACTTTAGTTAATGGTAGTATTGCTCTGCAGGAGGCAACACAACAAACACAGGAACAGATTATATACGTCCAGGAGAGACGTCTGCAATGGGGAATGGAGTCTGAGAAAAACACCGACATAAAGGGGCTCATTATCATTCAGGTGGAACTGCAAACTCCACCAACTTTTCTGGAGAAGTTTTGGGGATCTGAAGATGAGAGTTCAGCCTCAGTGCACTGCAGCACAGTCGGGTGAAAAAAAAAGCAGGGTCAATATTTTGTTAAGTAGTTCGACCAATGCTTTATCAGCAGGGGATGTTTGAGTGGGTTTCAGTAATAACCAATAGGTTTTAAACTCCTGATGGAACCTGAAATATTGGAAATCTGTAATCGAGACGGTGGAAAAGTCTCCTCGATGCTTGATGAAAACTTGCCACCTGCCAATGTTTTGTGCCTCTTGGAAACAAGTCCTTTGTTTTTGTCCGATGCCGTAAGTTTGAGGGGTTAATAATGTCACTGCATGTGGGTGTCATTTAATACATAGGTATATAATATGAAATAAAATGTATATTACTATATTACCAGAATCAGAAGAAGTAAGAAGTATTTTATTGCCAAGTACGTTCACACATACAAGGAATTTGCTCTGGTTATTGGTTCAAACAATGAACATAGAAACATAAAAACGCAATAAATACAACATGCATAGGAGAGCAATAAAAAATGGGAAACCAGTATATATTTACTCACTGTTTACTTCTTATTTACTCACTTTTTACCAATATTTATACAAAGTAACATTTATTTTGTGATAAACATTTCTGAATAAAAATATATAAAAAATATAAAAAGTGAAGTAAAAAGTGAAATGCTAAATGCAAAACAGTTAACAGTGTCATATTGCAATATGCAATGTAATGCATATTGCACTTAATGTAGACTTAGTCTGGACAGGCAGAAATATAGACTTTTGGAATCTATGATGAAGTCGGGTTTCATTAGTTACGACTTTTTTACCAGTTCAGATGAAGATTATTCCTGATACAAAAATTGTTTTCATTTCAAAAACATTTCAGCCTGGAAGTAGCCTCAGACACACACAATGTCATTTCTCAGTTTGGGTCTGTCTCCTTGGCTCTGATGGGAGATGTGAGACACTCATGTCCCCTTCAAGCCGTTTCACTCTGAATCTCATTATCTCTCCTCTGTTCAGCTCAGAGTATCAGTATTACTTTGTTGTTTTCACTACCCTTTCACTGTAGATGTGCATATGATGATGTGCATGACCTTATTATATTTATATATATACAATTATATTTCATGACATTCTTGATTTGCATGTTTATTTAATGACATTAAAAGGGCAGATATGTTTTCTGTGTAGATTTTCCCACATTTTACTGAAAATGACGTTGTCTTCTACATAAATGGCTCCTCTTCACATGTGTAACGTGTGAGAAACATGACTTTTCCTCACGTTCCGGTCGTCTCCTCCCAAGGTCTCACTGTGGGAGACGGTCTCACTTCAGTTCACGTCTGAAAGCAGCTTTAGTCTCACTAACACGACATGGAGTGAGGGTATAGGACAGAGAGTAGCAGATGGGAATATCACTGACAAGAAAAGCGTTTTCTCTTCAACGTGTTGTTATATCATGTCGTGGTTAGTGAGGTAGACCGGTGCAGGTCAAGAAGAGGCCGAGCTCTCTGCGGTCGTATGTTTCCCTACATATAAATGAGCCGTATGGAGACCAAGACATAACAGCTGGAGCCCGGCTAATGACTGGCCTGGTGTTTGTTTGGAGTGAACAGATGGACGGGTGGAAAAACCAGGTCTCTGATGTCTCACACTCTCCTTCATGGCCCACTGACCCCTTCTTACCGTCCCCGCCCTTCTCTCACGCTCTCTCTGTCTTCCACATCCGTCCGCCTATAGAGAATTTCATAACCCATCGCGATTGTGAAGATAATATAACACAAGAAGAAGATGTGAGAAGGTCAAAGACACATATTCACACCTCATCCTTTCAAATATGTGGGTTTTAATGGAGTGAAGGAGTAAGGAAAGTGTAACACACACGTCCTCATGTACGCAGGCAAACACGCGGCGTCCATGATTAAAGGTTGTCAGGCCGATAGGATGAGAGATACTTCAAAAGAGTCCAGAGATGAATGGCTCCTGCACAGTGTTGGCCCTTCTGATAATAAAAGGAGACAGTGAGACTTTATAGCTATGTTCATTATTCTGTCCAGTCACAGCAATTCCTGTGCAACAAAGGGGAAAACAGACGTGTGAATTAGAAAACCAATCCACAGCAAAGGATGAGTTAGACAGGGGAGTCTTTTCTTCCCTGCTCTTAAAAACCATCCAACACAGTGTAATGTAATTGGATTTTCCAAAACTGTAGCTTTCTGAAACTTGTGAAATTACTCTTTGTCCTTTTTTCCTTTTTCAGCAGTGAATCAAAATGCAAAGGTCTGATTTGCACACGGAGCTTTGTCTTGACTGCGGAACACATTCATTATTAAAGAAGCCTCATGATCCGGTGATGGATTCGAGTTGTTATACCCGTTCCCAGGACACTTTGTCGCTGTTATTTATTAAAAACAACCTGCAATTCGACTAACTTTTCACCCCCCTCCTGCCCTGTTCCTCCTTGGGTGGTTTTGCGTCCCTCGCTGCTCTGGAAGTTAAGTCTCATTTCTCATTACATTGAGCTCGGCTCCAGTTGGCAACGGGGTTGAGATGTGCAGACGCTAAGTCACGGCGGAGCCCGGCGAGTTCAGCCAGCCGCGCCGAGCATTGATTACGTCTCCCGAGAACCCGGCTTCATTTTTCAGACCGCTCTTTTTCTCAGTCTGGGATGAGGCTGTGCCGTCCGAGATCTGTCTGTCCTCGTCCAGCTCTGGTTCTCGGCTCCAAATCGACGGGACCTGAGGCATCATTTGCCATCTTTCTCTCTCTGTCTCCACCAAGTAGCACAGCATCGCCTATGTATATTACATTCATTCCATATTCATGAGGGGGGAAAGAGTCGGTCAGTGCAACATGTATGGTGTTCCCTGAGACTGTATTTGGTGTCTACATACAGACACCTAACACCAGTACTGCCTGAATACTGACACTGAATATCGTACTCACAGTGTAACTAGCATCATAACTCAGGATGTGAGGAGGTAAAGATGGAGGCTGTGAAAAGATCGGATCCGTCATTTAAGTTTGCCTCTTCTCATTGACCTGCCAGGGTTACTCTCTGACTCCAGATACAGTAAATAAACAGGACTGTTGATAGTTAAGCTGTGTGTGTGTGTGTGTGCATGTGTTCACATAATAAACGAGTGAGGGCTCAGGCGTGTGCATGCGCTCGTGTTAACGACCCGCAGTTCACTGGGTCCCCCCCCCCACGGTGGATTGATGGCGTGTGGAGAGAAGGAACAGATTGCTGTGGCAACCGCGTCCGTCAGATCAGCCAATACAGCGAGTTTTTATCAGGTGGAGATGGACTCTGGACATCGGAGTCCTGCGATCCGGTCTCCATTAAAAAGACCCAGAGGCACGGCTCTAATGGAGGTGACGTCAGCGTGGAGAGGGAGGAAGAGGAGGAGGAGGAAGAGGAGGAGGAGGAGGGCCATTAAAAAGAGCATCAGGGCAATAAAAGTGCCCTGATGTGTGTGTGTGTGTGTGCACTAAATGCAAAGATAGAGAGGGAGAAATTTGCCCATTTACTCAATGCAAATAACCGCAGATGCAAAGTGATGCGTTGAGCAGTTTATTTTCCAGATTATTGTTGAAAGAAAGTCTCCGTTCGGCGCCAGGGAAGCAGAAGCAGCGTGAGGAAGAAAAACTGTATCGAGAACATCAGCGTGTTCCGTGTGTGTTTGTGGGCTGAAAGAGGATCCACACACACGAGTATGAATTATAAAACAGACCCAGGGTGCCTCCACTGTGCTCTCCCTCTCTCTCGCAAGCAAGTGCATAAATGCAAACGCACACAAACACATGTGCGCACACACACACATCTTCTTGCCACGCCGCCGGTGGATGAACAGTGCTTTAAGAACCCCAGTCTGCATGGAGTCCTCCGAGGCAGCGGGGGGGAAAGTGGTAATGAGGGTTGATGGATGGTATTGATGCGACTAAATTTGCAACACTGCAAAAAGCCGAGGAGGTAGAGATAGAAAGAAGTGAGCTCAAAACACTCAGGTTCCCAACGCTGCATCTGTGTGTGTGTGTGTGTGTGCGTGTGTGTGTGTGTGTGTGTGTGCGTGTGTGTGTGTGTGTGTGTGGTGTATTCGTCGGGACTACTCTTTGGAAGCAGAGAACACTAATGAATCCAACTTACCCAGCATCCCCCAGCTGCCTAGCGACCTTGCCTCTCAATCACTCTCAATGGGCACCCCTTTATTTATAGAGCCATTATTTTTAGCCCTCTATCATTTCAGCCCCTCCGCCTCTCGGAGATTTAACGGAAAGAACATTGAAGGGAAAGACGGAGACAGAAAATTGGAGGGAGAGACGGCCTGACGAGATTGAAAAGAACATTTTTAATTGTTTTTTCTTCTGAGAAAAGAGAAAATGTTACAACGTGGTTTTTTGATTTATTTTTTAACAAGGGATCGGCCCGATGGGATTACCACCCGCTCTCCACCCATGCACAGCCCTCCAAGAGACATTGTTGCAGGACTAAGACTTATTTCTATGTCTCTAACTCCATTTTGCAGGAAAACAAAAACTCAATGATGAATATTTACTTTGACTCTCACCGCCCTCTGAGCACAAGCTGGGGATTACCAGACTCTGAACTGGGCTGAGGACTGAGATGCACCCAGTAGCGCTGCGGGCGAAAGCAGAAGGACCTCAGAAGTCTTGTGGCTGCCCAAACTGGGATTTGGTCAAAACAACAACGGTGACAACAGATGAATAAAAAATAAAAAAGAGCTGCAGCATTAACATTCCATGGCTGCATCTGCGTCCCTGCGGACAAGACAGATGCTTGTGTACCCGGAATACCACACAAGTGCATGACCCCAATACATGAGGGCCAAGACCGCAGGTCAACACTCAGCAGTCGGCTTACATACGACAAACAGGGGGACAGAAATATGTACATCAGTCAACAGAGTTCTGCAACAACTGAACGAGGTCTCTCTCATATGATGACATATTCCATAACTGCCTTTGAGCTGCTGGAGGGCTTCTAATGAGAAACAGACAGTATTTAGATGTAACTAAGAACATTTACATAAGCCGTCAAATCATGTTTGACGTCCTTCACTCCAGTGCAAGTGTGTTTGTTTTCCTCTCAAGTGTCTTCTAGGAGCAGATCACACAAATGTATGCAGGACATTTGAGTATTGAGTTTTGCTCTCAGAATGCAAACGGCTCTAGTCAAGAGGAGGTGATGCGTCTCCCGGGATTTATTACTGTGTAAATATAACTCGAAGTGGTTAACTTCTTTCTTCCTGAAATTGTAAAAGAGAGCTGCAGTAATTGAGCTGCGGTAGATAAAGAGCGACCGTGGGACCCGGACCACAGAACCCTGAAGCTTCGCCTCTGCAAGAGAGCAGGACGCCTCTTTATTCCAAGTTATCAATATTGAATGCATCGCACGTCCAAATCAAAGTGTGAAGCTGATAAGCTGAAGGAATTGTAGATGATTATTGTTTAGATGCTGTGTCTGTGTTCTTTACAGTATGTAGAATATGTTAAAAGAGAGTAGAAGAAATAAAGAATTCACCAGGAGATGATACACGCAACCTTATCGAAATTACTAACACTAGCAGGTGCCGAAAGTTGTGCAGAGCAGGCAGAGGTGAATCAGGAGTAATATCCACAGGTCAACAAGAACTAACTCTATATGAGACAGTCCGTCTCTTTGGCGCTCTTCCCTGTGCCGGCTTCAGTTCCGCACACGCAGGAAGCTTTGAGGGCAGCGAGTCCGTACGAGAGCTGGTAACTGCAGCAGCAGCCGAGTCGGAGAACCACAAGGTTCTTGTACTTAATGGTTTTCAGCCGTGAGCAACTACACCCGTTGTTAAAAACTGTTTTTACTCCCAAAGTTAATTGCTATGACTTTGGAAAAGAGCACACAAGTCTGGGGGAAAAAATATGAGAAGCCAGCTGTAAAAAAAATGTCACTGCATTAGAAAATAGTGTTGAAACATTGAAATGACTTCAAGTCCACAGACATGATCGCAGTTAAAGCTGTTTATTCATGGTGGCTAAATGCTAACATGCGCACCATGAAAATGCAAAGATTGATTTTCTTGGTGCGACACAGAACAAAGTTTGTGTTCATTTAAAAACCATTTGACTTTGTTCCAGCTATAAGAGAGCTATAAGAGCCGGCTTGTTAAGGTCCACAGCTTGACAGGAGGCCTTTGTCTCTTCAGACACTGATCTATTGTTTTCTCTCTGGTTACTTCCTCTGCTCCCTGTGATTGTCCTGGCACATGCAAACTGAGGTACCCAGAAAAGTGACCCGGCCTCCTCCTTGTGAGCTGCTTGTGATTTCTGTCTTACGCACCCTGCCCTGAGTTTTAAGTTCTTTTGGTCGCTGTGAAATATATAAGCTCCCTCCTGGGGTTGGTTCTTGTTTTCTCCCGGCAAATGGCCAGAAGAGAGAGCAACAGCCCAGGCCCGGCATGTACTCCCAATGCACAGATGAGAACATATAGAGACAGATTTAATGGTTGAGTAGAATGAGCGCATATATAGAGAAGGGGAGGTGGGAGGGAGGGAGGGAGGGGGGAATGGGGCGGGGTACGGAGAGAAATGTACGCGGAGTAACTGGCTGCGAGACAATCAAGTGAAACTAGAGAGCGAGAGCTGGAAGACGGTCATTTATTGTGTCCCCCCCGAAAGCCGCTGAACATCGCCGCTGCACAAATCCAGTGCGTGAAATCGAATCTTCATCGAAGGCAACTGTGTGAGAGCGTTACGTAACTGGTGCAAAGCCACGGGTGAGACTCTGCCCACAGTGTGCATTGTGTTGTGTAGGTGCGTGACGCCTCCTGTCCTTTTTCTCCCCGATTCTTCTTACTCGCACTGTCGACCCCCCCCCCCCGCCTGCAGGCACAACCAGGGGAGAAGAAGAACAGACTTGGCAGGCCCAGCGTCGGCCATCTGTTCCTGTGGAAGTGGTCAGTCTGAGTTAGGCCCCTTTCTGTCTGCCTCACGCACACAGACGCCTGGACAGTCCTCCTGGCTTCCTCGTGTACTGTATTCCATGGAGGCGAGTGCATCTGGCTGTCCAGGCCGCCCTGTCCCCTGGCCATGTGTCTGGACGTCTGTTCAGAGGGTCTGTGGTTTGAGGGAGGAAAAAAGGAGGAGAGGAGGAGGAGGAGGAGGAAGAAGAGGAGGAGGTGGTGGTGGTGGGGAGGACTCATGTCGATTCATACCCACGAGCAATGTGCCAAGAAGCTGCTTTCATAATCCTCCCTCCTAAATAATTCACCACTCGCCCTCAAAATTTCATCAGCACCTACATATAGAGAACAATCTCCCCCCCGAGCAGCAGCAGCAGCAGCAGCAGCAGCAGCAGCAGCAGGCAGCAGCAGCAGCAGCAGCAGCAGCAGCAGCAGCAGCAGCAGCAGCAGCAGCAGCAGCAGCAGCAGCAGCAGCAGCAGCAGCGTTGAAGAGACGGCGTGCACGCCAGACAGGGAGGAGGTGATGAGGCAGCGGATCAGTGAGCAGAGGGAGGGGGGTGGGGGTGATGATACCCTAAAGCCCCAAACCCCAAATCAACAATCAAATCAAATATGAACCACTTATGCAGCCGCCTACAGCAAGTCTCTGCGTTTCTCCACAGGACAGTAAAGCAACACCTCCCTTAATCTGTGTGTGAATCCGGGGTGTGACACTAATATTCTCCTAACCCCTTATTGCCTGAATTAATTTCCGATTATATAAAAAAAAATATTATTTTTGTTTTTAGCTGTCATACAGATGCTAAATTAAGTAGAGATTGTTAATTTCAATATAGCATATACAATAGATATAAAATGTAGGTAGGATGCAAATTAGCGACATTAGGCATAATGGGGCATAACCGTAAGTTTTCCAGTCTCTGGTATGTAGATTATTATATTGATGCTGCTTTTACTTGAAATTGAATAACAACATGTGTTCCTGTACAATCATTGCTGTTCCATCATCACAGCATTTCAAATACAGCTTAATACCTCAAAATAACTTTGCTGCACAGTACCAAGGGGCTAGAATGTATTTTCCACTCCGACCACTAGATGGCGGCAGAGTACTTCCAATACCTTCATGGTATGTGTAGTATTTGCATCATCAGGCATTAGTGGGATAAAAAGACCGAAATGGCGAATTCGCGACATTGGTCTACAAGGGGCTAATGGTGCTTGTGCCAATGTCTCAACTTCCTTCCACTAGCCAGGAATGAAGCCACCAGGGGGTGATCAAGATGCTTTGGCTTATCCTTTTGGGAGCTGTCATGTCGTCCATCTTTACACACAATCTATAGTCAGCTCCAGTAAGTGTCTCATAGTGGACACAGCGTCCATTGTAGATTTAATTCAGTCCTCCAGCCGGTGTTTTCTGTTTTTCTCGTAAAAACAGAGACCAGGAATGGTCAGTCGGCTCGGCAGCAACAAACTATTAGCCCAGAGCCTTATGTCTGTGTCATGTTTACCCACAATGTGTAGCAATAAGATTTCCCCTGACATATTAGGCCGGTGCCAGAAGACGTCATCCATGATCCTCCACAATAAAAGAGATCGCGCTGTCCAAATATGACAACCGAGCCCGGCATCGATACATCAAAGGCAGGATTTTGATCTCATATCCTGGAGGATGTTCCCTTGGCAAGTGTGGGAGAGAGGAAGGAGGAAGGAAGGAGAAATGAAGCCGTGTAATGGGATTTGCGCCGTCCCACAATTGCGACTGTTCTGGCAGCTGAAATACAGACTCACAGGCGAGTGCCATCCGCTCTCTGAAAGCTTCATCAACAACCTTGTTTGTGGAAATTGGTTGATTTTCAAGGGACCAGGACATTTTTCGTCATCATTTTCCAGTCAGTCATGCACACACACACACACACACACACACGTACACACACACAGGCACACACACTGGCAGCCATAAAGCAACAGGCTTTTTCTTGTATATTCACTGAAATGCTTTTAAGTTATTAACGACCATTTAGCAGCTTGAGGTTTGAGAACAGTTCTTGCTGAGGGTAAATTTGACTTGATGTATTTACCTTTATTCCCCTCGCGTAAACCTTGTGTTATTACTACCTAACCACATGAAAAATAGGAGTATTTGAATAGATATTATACATTTACATTGCACAAGGTCGACTGGGGCCTATGCTTGCGAGCCAGTAATATATCTGCCTGTTTTACTGTCAGAAGGAATGTTATTATTCAGTATGGGCAGTAAATCTGCACAAAGAGGAAATAACTCAAGTCCCATTCCTGTGAATACTCAAAGAAACTAAGTGACTCTTATGTCTATCAAGAGGAAGCATATTTATCAGTTGTTTAAACACTAGCTTGGTAAAACAAAACAAGAAAATAATTTAGAGAAATAAAGCAAGGCCTATATTTCCTGTTAGGAAACAAAGATGCTGCTACTGATGCTGTCAAAATGCATTTTATTTCTAACAACCGACGCTGAATGTGATGTGTATTAAAGGAAATGATTGATGTTTTTTATCTGGATGCTAAAGTCGGATTGTCTCCAGCTGTTAGACGGCAGATCTTCACCTCGCCGCGCCCTGCATCCTGCTCACTCCTCCAGACTAAATTTAGGCCGTTTCCCCCCCGTGTCATGCTGAGACATCCAGGTGAAGAAGGGAAATGAATTCTGTGTGATAATAATAACTTTGGCTCCCACAGCCTCTCCGCTCCCGACTGTCCGTGGCCTATCCACCGCCGCGGGGGTCCAGCGACTCCAAATGCTCAAAGACTCCCCTCCTGCCAAAGTGACACAGATTGAACGCCTGATGGCTGCCAGCTTCCGTGATGGAGGGACGTCATGGTGGAGTGACAAACTGACACAGACATATTTACTGCTGCTCACTTTGACTGTGTATGTGTATGCACTGTATGAGTAGCACAGTACGATACACAACTATACTAAGTGGCAAAAAACACTGAAAGCACACTGGAGGCCACAGCTAGCAAACACTTAGCTTAACGTTAACAGCCTTTGTTTGGTTAGCAAAAATGTAAGTTGTTTGTCAGCTTTAGAAATGCAGAGTTTACAGGGATTTAACGAGTGAGCCAGCCGTTAAAGTAGATTTAATCAAATTAGGGTTTGCTCAATACCGAAGTTTCGAAGCTGTGTCAAGATTCCGAAGCGATTTAGTTACAGAAACAATCCTTTACAAGGCACAAGTCTCTTATTTTGAAACATGAGACAGGAAAGACTCATGTTAAGATCAGTCTCGTCATCATGAGCATGATTTCCTGGACAGATGTCACCTGAGAAGAGATGCGTGAATACCGTTTATGATCGAATTATCGTACATCAAGCATTATTAATTTTACATCGTAGAGAGGGCTCGACCAATCGTGAGGAAAAATGACAAAAAACGGCTTTAAACAAATGTATCTGAAGTATAGGCCACTTTTGTTTGATTCATGTCCCATCCACTAACATGGAGGAGGCGGAAGTCCTTACCGGTCATTACTTTGATTTAATCGTCTATCTGCTGCTGTATCTTCATGTTTATATAACTCAGGGGATTATTTACATATTGATACATCAATACTTTACTAATATTAAGTTGCATTAGCACACACATGTATTTTTCATCAGTGATAATGCCAGTGGGATGACTGTTTCCTGCAGCTGGCTTCCAGTCAAGACTGGTTGCGATATCCAAGTTGTTGTTATTTCTGGCCATAATTATCCCCGTTGAACAATAGAATGATAGAATAATATTTGGACATCTGCTGGGTGGGTGATTATTAATGAGTTTGCAGCATGACAAAAAACAATTCCGTTTATTTCTGGTGGGATATCTAAGATAAGAATTGTATCTCTCTGCTCTGCACAGGCAGCTCTATGCACAGATCAGCACTTGACTACTATAACTGATACGCCTGCATCTGATAACACACGCACACTCAAGTGTAGTATAAGAGGACACTTATACTACACTGCCACTTTTATTTTCACACCAGCTTAAGTGATGTGAAATTTAGGTTAAAGCTGGAGAGGGAGTGGGAGTCTCACTCCAGTTTCCAGCGGATTGAACCAAATACTGCGATCAAAGACTTGGCCATATATAGATCGTTCTTTTATAACACTTCAGCGATAGGAATGGAAGCCGACGTTGTATTGTTTTTGTGTTTTTATCTCCTCATCCGCCAGGCCCTATATTTCTCAGCGTTACGACCCTGCACCGTAGCTCATGCCTGACAACTCATATGCAGTTATGTCCCCTATAGAGGTTGGTGTTACGACCTAAGATTTACAACCGGTATGAATTTGAAATAATAGCAATATATAAAGGTATATGTTTTCCTTATTATAATAACAACAGGGATGGTGGTGTGGCGATGCATACGCTCAACCAATCCCTAGTTATTCTCAACTGTCAATCATGACATTTTACACCAGTGTTAGCACCAAATAACTTATTAAAACTAAATGTTTTGCAACAATTAACACGTGAACAAACACCAGTGTGATAACAGCTGCCTAAAAACACAATGTATTCATGTATTAAACGTGAATTTTGACTGGTTTGGTCCATGTCCTATCAACTAACATGGAGGAGGCTGGGTTTAGTCTGTAGTTATAATCAAAATGCTCATCTCCTTTATTAAGACCATTCAATTATATATTTTTGAAATACTTTTTAGGTTTATATCAAACTTACGGGTTGTTTCTCTCAGCAGTTTGGATGTTTTTACTTCAAAGCTCAGCTCTGGCTGTGGGTTTTTGGAACACTGCAGTATTTCTGTCAGCACAGTGAGATCTAACAGTCAGTGTCTGGGTTGTGTTTCGATTTCTGACACCACTGTTACAGCTCCTTGTGCCAGAGCACATACTCACACATCCTTTACTCACAGATAGTTCTTCCTTTTGAAATGATACAAGATGCTGCGTGTGTTACGGCTCACGGAAACAACAAATCCATCGTTGCATAGCCACATTCATATCCTATCACTTGTCCATGTATCTGTGCCGGTTATACTGGTTATACCACTCTATCCCTTATTTCTAAATACAGTGTATTTCCTATGTTTGTTGTTTATAGCCACTATAGTGCCGTGCCAGGTCTAAGCCTGCCTGCTGGGAATGGGCTGTTGGTGATGCTGGTAGCAGCTTCCATCTGAGGAAAAACAGAATCAGATGTCTGTTGAGCAATCAACAAAATCTTCATAAGCAAGTCCACAACCTTTACAAAATACAAGCTCTGTGAGTCAGCTCGATACGAAGCATTGCAGCAACAACAACATGAACAATGTGCCTTTCATTGGAAGACAAGTTGCGAAAGAGGAAGTGATTCAATGAACGCTGTTGCCATGACGGAGATCAGTAACACCCGTGGATGTCTGTGTCAGTCGGGTAAGTTGAGGTAAACAATAATATAATTATAAGAATGATCTGTTGGGCCGGTTTCATTTCACAGGCGGTCGGTCATAGCAGAAGATGTGTTCAACCCAGTCTTTTTGCCTGATTATCCAAATGTTATTACTATTGAATGTATCATGTGTCCAAATCACACTAAATTTGTCTCTGTACCTCTTTGGGCCCTAAAGAATAGAAATGTCGAGTGTGAGGCCGATAAGATGGACGATTATCAAGATATGTGTTCCACACTCGAGAAGAAGGACGGAGATTTCTGGAATCATGATATAGATTGTGGCTCCGAACTCAGATGTCTGTCGTGAGCATGAGTTCGGGATCCATGTTTCCCCGGTGAAGACAACCATCAGATGGGATTTACAAACAGGAAGCTGGACAAATGACTTGGAGGATCTGTCTTGTCCAAACCCATAGCACAGAGTAAAATGCTGTTTTCCTCTCTCTCTCTCTCTCTTTCTCCCTCTCTCTCTCCCTCCCTCCTCGGAGCAGCAGAAGAAGGGAACAGCACAGATTGAGCACAGCACAGTGGGAGGAGCACTGTAACTTGATTTACCCTGCCTGTTGAGTATATGCTAATTGAGTACTCGAACTCGAGAAGAAACTCATCCCAGTGTTTATTAACCAGTGCTGCTAATCACATCCAGTGGATATTTGCCTCCTCCCGGGGACATGATTGCGAGGAGGAATGTCTTGCCTGAATGTAAACATGATTAAATACAACTTGTAGACCTCCTCCAAGGTGAGGAGATGATAGGAACCGAGCTGAAAGTATAGATGACACTTGGCGATGTTGTGGCGTCTTCTCTTGAGGCTTCGTGTTTGACGTGAAAGCAAACACAGCTTTATAAGCCCTCTGCTGTCGGCCTTACTGATAACTAAACTACCAACACACACACATACACACGTACACTGACTCACTGCTCAAGGGCAGGATTTTGTGTTTTTCCCATTTTTCTATGAGGGGTGGTGGAAACATTAGCTCATGAGGAAACAATCAGCCCCTCTTTGCTCAGAAACGATAACCTAACATGTTCATATTAATAGCAACGTTTCCCAGAAGCCCTGTGACGAGTGGTCAGTGGAGGGCCTGTGCAAAGTGCTATGTCATCCTGGAATGTGTCCAGTGGTATGTTAGTCACCGCGGAGCTCGACACACAAGACAGCGGAGCGAGTAACTGCACATTAAGAGAAGCAAGCACAGACTTCTGGCTTCAGAGCAGCGGCGGATCGAGGACTTTTCCAAATCAGGGTCCTTAAAGGGGCCAGGATTTACAAGAGGGGCCAATTATATGTCCAGGCACAATTTCTGATTCATTGAGGTGCACATTCGAGTCATTCCTCGTTTACTGTTCTCTCTATAGCCTTGAGCAAAGCTATCCTAACAAATATTAAGTCATATTTATTATTAGTAAATGACTACTGACAGGACAGGGGCTCTTTAAGGGGCAATCAGATTCCAGCTGGGTCCACAGCCCCCCTTGGCCCAACTCCTGGATCCGCCCCTGCCATAGAGGTTGCACATGACTGATATTAGAGCAGAGCTGCAGCTACAATTCAATTTTACGATCTTTCCAGGTTGCAGGCGATGGAGTTACTCTATTGTGTTTTTTGTTTTTGACCGGGTTGTATTGCACGGGATGTGATTCCCTAACAGAAGGAGGAGGGGAGGGAACTGGGCCACGGGAGGATCACACACTCCCGTGACTCAGCAATTGTGTTATACCTCCCATGTCCTGCAGTGGGCCTACATTTATGCAAAAGGTTATAGACCTCTTCACTAGACTGTTTCCCTTCCTCTCCTCTCGCAGCTCCTGCCCCTCTGGCCGTTCCACTCTCACTCCTTGGCGCATTTATTCATGTGAACTCTCGGCCACGGAGTTACTTCGACTGGATTGAGCACCATTTGGTTTTTCATCAAATGTCAGTGTGTTAAACATAACGGTAACCCGGGGGAGGGTCACCTCAATTTAAAAAATACTACACTCTGAGGGCCGGCTGGCAGGGAAAGATATTTTTCTCTTTGGACTCACAACCTACAGACACACACACACACACACACAAACACACCCTCTTGTTATCTCTCTGCTCTTCTCACAGAGCGACACCGCCATTCTCTTCCCTTTCATGGGCTTATCTCTGTCTCTTGTCCTGTGTTTAAGTCTCTCACTCACAAACACACATTCACCGACTCGTCCTGTCACTCTCATGTCACGACACACTATCTTCCATCACGCTCAGGTAACTGGAACACACTCTCTTATTCCCTTTTTTTTTACTTTTTCCTGCTGTTCTCTTTTTCGCTCTACACCCTCGGCTATTATTCCCCGTTCTCGCTCGTTCCCTCACACCTTATCTGCCCTTTGCTCTTTCTATCGGCTTAGCTCAGTGACAGAGCCTGTCACCACGGAATGTATCCCACCGGCTGCAGGCGACGTGCCGGGGCAGTTTGTGCCTGTCACAGCCTGCCCTGGTGCAAGAGTTTTTCCAACTTGCTCCAGTGCAGACCCGGAGAAAAAAACTCTGCATAACAAAGACAGATTTCAAGCACCTTCTTTACTAATTTTCCTGAGACGTCTCAGCACTTTTTCAGCCTCAGCGTCTATTGTTCTGAGAATAAAACTCCATGTGGTTGGCAGAGAATGGAAAGAGAAGCTGAGAGATGGTGGTAGGAGGAGACAAAGAAACAGAAAAGAGGAGGTAGGAGGTGATGGAGACAGAAAGAGTGTATGGGTGCAAGAGTGTAGATGAAAAAAAAGTGAAAGATGGCTGCAGGAACGGGGGCCAGGACAAATCTGATTTTGAGAAACAGGAGAAGGTTGGGTGAAGAAGCGAGAGGCAAAGAGACAAAGATGGATGGGGGGGTTAGGATGAAGGTTGGTGTGGTAGGAAGCTCAGAGGAGAAAAACAGGACGTGATAGAAGATGGGTGAAGTAAATAGAGGAAGGAGCCGTGGGCAGATAGAGGACAACGAAAAAAAACAAATCGGGGAGGAATGGCTCGGTGATGGATGGTTTGTTGGGTTTTGCCAACAATCAGGTTCGGAATCAAATTGACTAACAAGCACAAACATTTCCGAGGTGTTCTCTTCTCTACCCGGCACACAGAGCTGCAGTGTAGCGCACAAAAGAGCCAAAAACTAAGACTAAAAACTGAAATGCTATAGGCAGGGAGGAGAAAAAAACGTTTTACAGATAAACACCAGGAGAGAGAGAGAGATTGTGGAGGGAAGGCAGCCAAGACGAAGACTCTGCAGAACCCCGAGTGGTCGCTCCGCTCCGCTGCTCTGATGAGAATCTCCTCCTCGCCGTCTTGTAACTGCAGGGAAGGCTCTGGCGCCAGCAGACACACACGGTGCAGAGAGATAATGGTCGGCCATCTGCAAAAAGGTCCTGAGCTTTGCAGCAGCGATGCAGGGCTGTTAGAGTTTACTGCTGACCTGCAGGTACACGGGCATCCACAGCCCTCGAGTGCCTGAGCTCAGTGAGAAATATTCCACCTGCAGAGTCCTGAATGGGAGGGTTTCTGGCGCCTGTATAACCGTGAATGATAGTGTTTGGGTGATAATATATCAGGAAGAATCGCAATGTGACTTTGGAACATCCAGAAGGTTTTGGGGTTAAAAATGATGCCACCGTGCCGCAGCGTTGGAGTCCAGCGTCGTGAGATAACGCCCTTGTGTCCCGTTGAAGATTAAGATACATTTATTTGTCCCAAACACATGCACAGACATGCACCAGCACACTCATGCAAGGAGGGAAATTTAACCTCTGCTTTTAACCCATCTGGGGCAGGACACACAGAGCAGTGAGCAGCCATGTACAGCGCCCAGGGAGCAGATGTTGGGGGAGTAAGGTGCCTTGCTCAGGGGCACTAGACAGGGTAGGAAGAATCCTCTTGGATTTTTGGACAGATCAATCCAGGTTCGTCTTTTTGTTGTTTCTCCGTGGAGTCGAACCAGAGACGAACCAGAGACCTTTTCTGCCCATAGTCCAAGATTCTGCCACTAGTCCACCGCCTATCTGGCCCCGGCGCTGAGTCACTTCATTTCCATTCAGAGCGAGCCACTCGCCACTCGGCCTCTGCTCTCAGCCGCTGTAGTTGGAGGACGTCTGCAGCAAAGTGGGGACCACACCTCCACAAGGAGGGATAATTGCAGCCGCGCATAATGTCGCAGCGTCTTGTCATTTATCAAAAATGTTTACCCGGCTGACCTTTACTCCGTGTGATGTGAAAATAGAGGCTGATTTTGATGTAAGCGCTCAGAAAGGTCAGGTTCAGAGCACTTCCAGCTCCGCGCTTACTTTCACTGCCACGTCACACTTGCAGCACTGGGCTTCCTGTTTAAACTGATATAGTTTAATTGTGTTGGAGACTCAAACCTTTTTGATCGGCCTCAGCTTCTTTGTGTTGAGTCAAGTGTGTTTCATTCTATACTTCACACCCTGTACTTTCTTTTCAGGTAGAACACAAACATGACGACTCAGTGATCTGCGTTTTATCTGCTTGATTTATTCCTGCAGCCTTTAAACCTCTGTGACATCGAAAAGTGTTTTAATCGGAACTGAACCGAGGCCACAATTTGCAGTTTCATTGCAAGGGCCGTTTTTTCCGACAGAAGAGTTTGCACCGTTGGCTTAAATCTTCAGGAATGCAAATAAAATATCCCCAATGTAATTAATTAAAAAAAAATCATTATCCTAATAACAGAGAATTCTTTACTGCAGATGTGATGACGTATAAGAGATAGTTGTGTTATGGGCTTTAAACCATAAAACCATTAATCATTGAAAATCCTAATGAGCTACTTAAAGTTTAACATGAGGAGGTTTGCATTGACAGGGAATCAATCTTTCATGAAAAACCCTTTAAACTTTAAAAATGATGAGCTAATTTAAATTGCATATGCTAATACCAAAATCATCCTTGTCTGTATGGTCATATCTCTATCGGGAGCCACTGAATATATAATTAAAAAGGACCTATAGGTGGAAGTCTGTATTTTTCACATAGCTGTATCCCTGCAGAGTGAACTGGAGAAAATGTAAAGCGTAATTCACCACAGAGAGGGTTGCTGCTGAGTCTGTATGTGAGGCTAATGTTAGAGTGTTCTGCACATACTGTACATTACAGGGATTTACAGTGGATCCTGAGATCCTGACGCATAATACGCTTCTACCCTCTAATCCTGGCTCTGCTGCTTATTTGACCACCACATGACATCAAAGTGAGGAAGAGGTTCGAGAGGGAGAAATGCACTTTTGCTTCCTGCTAGATGACAGAGTGCAGCACACACACACACACACACACACACACCCCCCACCCGGCCATCACTGGTTCCCAGCAGCTCGCCGTCCCCTCCCTTTCATCCTCTTATATGGCCGGACTCTTATCTGCACTCAATGAATGGGACATGTTCTAGCCAGCTCCCTGGCATTATGAGGCCAGCGGGGGAAGACAGCGTTGGACAGTGTGGCCGGTGTTAAAGCGTGTTCTTTTATCCTTTAAGAGAAGTAGAGCCGAACTCGGTTTGGTCAATCAAAGTATTTATTTAGGAAACAATGAACAGGTTATCATCAAAGCAATGGGCTTCCAGTACATTAGTTGTATCAGAGCGCGATGAACATCCGGCATCTGTCCATTTTATACAGTAGATCTTCGTTCCTCCTCCACGGAAGTGCGCACGCGTAGGCCATCCTTCTGGCTTTTGGAATACGGAAGTAGAACAAGAAGACACTCCCAATGACGCTATAGTTGCCGGGCAACCTGTTTTACTTCATAAATGTCCTTGAACCACAGATGCAATGTGGGCCAAAGGTGTTTACAATTGGAGAAAAGATTATTATGTTTCCAGCTATATCAAAACAAACCTGACTGTGTAAACATTCGCGGCAACTGAACCCAAAGCAACATACAACATTAAGTCAACAACGTCACTCTGTCTGACCTCCTATCAAGACAGCTGTGAGACTGACATCAATATGACACACACACACAATTCTTGTAGATTAAACCTTAGGAGAGGAAAAGGTTATTATTAAATCATTTCTACTAAGGCCTTATATCTAGCTAAAACTACTCATATCTTTATTGTTGAGAGTTCAGTCAGACACAACCTATAGTTAAAAAGTTTGAAATTCCAACACCGGCGACGCTGGAGGAAGATCACAGCGCCGAGCTGAGGCTGAGCTCGAGGCTCTTTCTCACGGAAACGGAAAAAACTGTAACCCTTGCCCAGAGTGCGAGTCCGCACGGGGGCGGCGAGGGGGCGTGTTCTAACTGTACTGGGAGGGGATGTCAGGGGACTCTGCCCGCTTTTGGAGAGCAGGATTTTTCCTATCTGAGGTCCACGCTTGACAAGGCAAAGGTCATCGGATACGGCCCAGCAGACCGTCCTGGGGTGCAGCTTTCCATCGTGTCCATCAGGCCTCGTATCCAGACCCCCCCGAGGGTCCTAGTGTGTCAATGAGGAACAGTGGCTCTCGCTACAGGTTGCTACGGGGGGGGGTCGGTAGAAACAACACCAGGCTTGTGCCACCGCCTGGACGACAAGTTTCCTTTCACTCTCAAATCTGCTCGCACTCACAATGGTTAATGCAGCGGTGTGTGGAGAGGTTTTATACAGAGAGGACAGGGGGGGGGGGGGGGGGGCAGAGTGATACGTTTCAGGGAATGTGAGGAAAGATGTGCTGTGATAGCAGAACAGACATTTTATAAACGGTGGGTTTATTTGGGTGGTCTTTTACAACATATACACTACATGCCATATATGCACTTACACGGGTGAAATTAAGGGGAGCGAGACCCTGCTCTTGTGTGTGTAACTGTTTTTAGAAATGGACAGGAAGTGTGGGTCGGACACATTAACCATTCAGGTGAGGGGTGGAGCCTGGTTAGAGCCCTTAACGCCCAAAAGCTTTCTTGTTGTCTTTCTACTTGCATGACTCCTGTTCTTTATCCTGAGATATTCGGATTCCTCCAGTTACGCATCTGTTGTGTGTTAGAAACGACATCAACACCCCCACCCGCTCACCAGTTTCGGGAAATGGGAAATTCTCACTCACTTTCCTGACATTTTATTGTAAATTCTGGAAAATGTCCCTGTCTGAAAAGCAGCTTATGATAAATACCCCAGTAAGTACCATCGCTTTAACGTGTTTGCTGTTGGCTTCACGGTGAACTGGATTCCTGTAAACAGAGAATGAAGTTAAATCATTTCGTGTTGAGAAAAACCGCCGTGTCCTCCGCTCTGGAATTTCATGAGGACCGTCACCGCATTAGGTTGAAGCTTAATCTAATTTCACCATTTAATGGCCTCATGACCTGGCCCGGTGCTTGGTCACACATCTTTTTACTATATGGATCCTGTCGCTCTGCTGCAAAACAATAATAATACACGTCTGATGTCGCATTCATTTTAAATATTAACTTTAAGCATGAGTGTTTTAATAAAATGTATGATTGAGTGTTGTTGGTAAAATATTAACCTCTCACTGTGGATCAGGAAAAGCCTTAAAGTGCCAGTTAAGAATCCGAGATTAGACAAGACTGAACCTGTCCTGAGCGGAAACAAAGATGACTCCTGCCACAATAATGAAGGCTTGTGTCAAAGAGTTCATCTCAAATCAAATCCTCCTATTTGACGTTCACACGGTTGCAAAGTGTTTACAACAGACATGCGTCGCTCTGTGGCCTGTTGAATCATGTTGCCGTCATCTTCCCTGGCTCAATAACAGTATTACACTCTAATTGGGTGGAGTAATAAAGATGAATTCACGTGTTGGCATCTGGAGTTTTGATAAACTTGTTTTTGCACTTGCACGTGACTGAAAACTATTAGGACCAAAATGGCACACAAGCAAGCTGCACTATGTTTCACACACTCGTAGATGTGAGTCCTCTTAATGTGCCGGATTTTCTTCATCCAGATCCACGACTTCTTAGCCTGAGAAATCTGGGGAAATAGTTAAAAACTCATTATAAAACGTTTGTCTGGAGAAGTCTCTCTTGTCCCATCCCTCCACCGAAGTGTCGTGGAAATCCATTTAGTAGTTTTTGCGTTGTCCTGCTAACTAAGAACTGGACCGGGGTGAAAACAGAGCCTTCTTGGCTGAGGTAATAAAATGAGCATTTATAAATGTATTACGAATATAAAACTATGCTTTCAACTAAAGAAATCACTTTCTTGGGACAACCTTGGCAGACATTACAGCCTCATCTTCTACTGATGTGTCTAGGGCCAGATGTGGGGATTGTCTCATTGTTCCTTGCGTGCAAATCTTAACTCTGCTGCACACGGAACATCTGTAAACAGCTGCAATCAAGTCATTTTGATTTAATATAGAACTCTTTGTTTCTTTTGTGTCCTCAAAAAACTGCAACTCCCCGCTCCTAATAACAGGAGAGAGAACAATCACACACTTTTGAGCTTTTGAGTCAACATTTGATTGGATTTCAGAGGGATTTGAATCCCGTGATGACTGAAGGTAAAGTAGCATGGTGTCATACATACACTATACATACATATATTAAACAGCTTTGGCTGGATTTGCAAAAACAAGCAAGATGTGGTGGAGTTAATAAATGTGGTGGCACGCGTGCATGGAACATGACACACTACAGACATTCAACTTATGAAATTTGCCTCCGTTGATCCACTCAATCTTGGTGACCACAGTAACTGCATAGAGCACACCCACACCCTGTGGCTATGGTTAACAGTCTAGGGAGTGGGTTAATTTGTACATTTGACTCTGGGGTTGAGTGAGTGTGTGTGTGTCAGTGTGTGTCAGTGTGTGTGTGTGTGTGTGTGTGTGTGTGTGTGTGTGTGTGTGTGCGCGCGTGTGTGTGTGTGTGTGTGTCAGTGTGACTGTATATGCGTATAAATGAGAAAGAGTGAGAGTGGATGAGAGAAGCAAGGAGCAGGATGAAAGTCTCAGGTCCTGGTGTTTCATATTGATGGGGAGTGGGGGGGGGGGGGACGTATAAAGGAGAGGCTTTGATGTTGTCCAGGTGAGGAGTCCCATCCTGCATCCCGCTGCCAGATAATTGAGCTACAGCTCGGCCCTGCTGGTTTCTCCTGCTACCGGCAAACTGCTGCTTCCGCGACCGTTTCTCCCGTCAGTTCGGCTTCAAGGCTCCTCAGGACGTTTCACTGTTAAATAATAAGCGTTAATTTTGACGGACATCAAAGCCCGTTTGATCTCTCCTGCTGAAGCGGTTTGTACGCTGCAGTTTCATGACTGGCAACCAACGTTTTTGTTTCTTTTGACTCTGGCATCCCGGAGGCCACCTCCTGTTTGAGAGACCCAGGGTTGCTGCGTTATGCGGTTAGTGTAGTCCACAGCCTGATTTGGGAGTTTAATCTCAGATTGTTACCAAGTATATTGTGGTATTACATAATGTACCCCAGTAGCAAAGCATAAACAATACGGTGCTGCTCAACAGTCCCCTTATGAAACCACATTTAAATCACAGACTATATAAAAAAATGGCGACTCAAAAGTGAAGTCAAAGGGCATTGATCAGCCCTGATGGCCGGGAGCAGAATAGGTCATAAACCTTGCTTCCTCCATGTTAGTGGACGGGACACAGACAAACTATAAAGTGCTAGAAAAACTTGATCACTACGACGCAGACCCTGGCTTCAATTGATGTGATCGACAACATCCGTATCTAGGTCATTACCTATCGTCCATCTTTACAATAAAGTCTAGTACTTAAATCCGATAGATCCTGTTAGTGATTCGCATAGAATCCCACACAATTTTACATAATCGAGGGTTAGGGTTAGTTATTACCATGGGATGTGGTTGAAAATATCAAAAAATAAAAGCCCTGTCCCCCCAAAATGTAATAGAATCTTCGTTGCCCCATGTTCAAACTTTACCACTCATTTCATGGTAATCTGTTCTGTAGTTTTGGTGAAATCCTGCTGACAAAGAAATGAATATACGCTTGGTCCAAACATAGTACTGACATTTAGGATGGTGTTTCAGGGAAATTCATTACAGTCACAAATAACATTTGTAGATTCTTCATGTTTTAAGAACGTTTAAAAAGATGCCTCAGCGTCCTTTATCGATTAAATTCGTGTTTTATGATCCTTTTTTATTCTTTTATATTTTTTCTTTATTTCTAGCTCCTTCTGGAAAAATGTTTTCTCCTCTTTCTTACAAAAGTATAAATACCTGAGAGCTCCACTCATGCACAGTGGTGGAGTAATTGTCCTCTTCCTGCTCTGATGCCAGGTCAGGAAAAGGTGACGTGTCGGACGAGTGGGGAGGAAATTATACTTGCTGCGATGGCCGCTGAAGCAGCAGTTGTGCTCCCCCCCCCCGCTACTACTCAGCACCTTTTACAGCACACACACAAACACACACACACAAACACACACACACAAACCACAGAACAGCACTAGCAGTTATAATTACCATCACTGTCTCGTATTATGCCAGCGTGGAACAGGGGGCCACTGTGCCAACAAGAAGACAGCTCACTCCTGTTGGTCCCAAGTGAGTCATTATTCCCTCCCTTCTCTCTCTACCTCCTCACCCTTTCTCCACTCTCCGTTGTTCTCTCTCTCTCTCTCTCTCTCTCTCTGTCCCTCATTTGAAACATTTATAAATAAAGCCCGTTAGATAGCTGAATGCTGCCCATAATTCCCACCCCTTGTATATATTGCTGACAACAACACCAGTCTCGTAAGAGCTGGCGCCAAGTCATTTTTCCTCCTCTTGTTTTTTATACTGGTGTGAGGGGATTGTGAGAGCCACCTTTAAGTCTCATTATTCAGTAAAGGCTCTGAGGTACAACGATAGCTCCCCCTCCCCCCCCACTGAAACGATAGCATGACAAATTATAGGTTTTTTTTCCAAAAGCAAAGGAAGGTCTTCAGAAGAGGAATTGTTTATCCGATTTCTTACAGCCAAGAGCTAACGTGTTTCCTTAGAGAAGATACAGAGTATAGTGTGTTTCTAAATCGACTGTCACCCAGTTATTACATGTTGAAATATGGCCCAGAAAGTAGTGGAGTTAGTGGCTGTATAATATGTCAGTGTTATTATTATCAAGTGACTTCACGGCGTCATTATTGATCCGAGTCCTGGAGCACCTCTGGAGGATTTTAACCGTTAAAGTCTGGCATCCCAGAAACGTCCCCCTGCCTGTACGACTCTATATCATCACTTAAGCACATTTATAAACCAGGTGTGACCTTGCCTCCAGTTTCAATCAAGTGCACGAGTGACCCACCGTGCCGGAAACAAGATAACGCCCCTTTTGATACCTTTTTTTCATTCCTCTTCGAGTAAATTATTTTTATCTCTATCCGGGCCTCTGCCAGTCGGCTCCCTCCTGGGAAAAAAAACTCCTTTTGTAGCATGGGAGCTTTTACGGCTGAGGACAACTACCCAGCAGACAACAACTCGTACATGTATATTAAATATGCTCGGCAATGTGAGACGAAAATAGCAAAAGCACCTAAAGCTTGAATGACTAATATCCAGCTCTCTGCAGTACATTTTGTTGGGAATTACTTTTAATGATGGTAAACTGAATATGTGGGAAATAATGAGACATATTTATTACAGTGTTCCTATTTCAAATATATTTTTATTTCTAAAAAATATTGTGTCCTTCCTATCGCACCTCAGGTCTGACGTTATGTTCTTGTGAACCTTCATGATAATTCATCAGTTAGAAGCTATTATCGCTCATTTTTTCCATAATCTCATAACGGGCCTCCTGTGAGTTGTGTTTTGTTTGCGCTAAAATCACGGTTTGTTTTAGCCCGAGGCCACGCTTGTAAAAAGCAACCCCTCAAAAAAAGAACCAGAATAGTAAAATCAATTCAATCCAACTGCAACAACTTTCACGTAGACTTACACAACATGTGCCTGATTTGTTTTCATCAAGATCCTTGAAATATTCCCTCGGCGATTGAGTAAAAAAGTGGATGCCAGATCTGCTCCAAAAAAGTTATTTTGTGATATATATCACATCCACTTAGTTTCATGGAAATCTCTTCCGCTGTTTTTGTCTGATTTTGCTTAAAAAGCAAACTGACAAGGGTGGAAACACAACCTTCCTGGCATAGATAATAAAAGGGTTATTATTATTATTTAGAGATAATAAAGGAATGATAAAGGGATAATAAAAGGGTATCTGATGTTTGATGAGATTGATACCCAATACCTGCACACACCTTTGTCACTGTTCCAGGTCAAGGTCAAATATATCTAAAGCCGCTGCTAACACAGTGGAGTGGATCATTTCCCAGACTCCTCAGCAGCCCACATGTCGGACAGGTCATATTTCCTTTGGGCTTCTTCACATGCACTGTAAAATATCTCCAGAGGATGAGATGAAATTATGAATTTATGAAGCGTCTCTTGTCATTTGGGATGAAGAGCAGCTGGATGAGACTGAACCTAATGACTCCGACTCCAATCCCAGCACGAGGAGGACCTGGGCCTGGAGCCTGACCTCTGACCTGAGCTAATCGATCGCTGCCCCGAGGCGGAGACCCTCCATCCCACAGCGAACAGGGTCACCGGGGCAGGGGCATCTTGAAAGGAGACGACCGGGAATCTAACTCACGGGGCCCCTAGAAAGGTGCTGCACCCCTCGTGTACTGACATGCACGCACAAGAACACAGGGAGTTTAAACATTTACAAAACCCATTGCTCTTTCTGTGACTGTCATGGCTTGTTCGCTCCAGTTTGGGAGGAATTCAAGAGCTGAAACAGAAATGCCACGGCTGTAGAATGTCTGAGCCTGTGCAGCTCTATGACCTGTTGTTCGGCGGTGTACTTTTCAAGCGGCACACAAAGCTATAACGCAATACTTGTGATAAATACGCAACATGTTAAGTCACACATTCGTTACGAGCAGCTCGGTTACGTCACAATCCGGTTTCAAGCTTCGAGGGAAACTGCTCATGAGCCTCCACTATCGCTGGATTCTGCTGTGTTTCCTGTTAATCAGCTGAAAGTGTGCCCAACTTCTTATTAAACTTTTATAACAGTGATTTCTGCAAAAAAAATTAAATCACTTTCACCGATTCAAATGTATTCCACTGAATTTATTACCCTGCTCCACGCCGCTCACCAGTTCTTCCAAATGCTTTAAGTGTGTTAGTACTGTTGGGGAAGAGACTATTAGCAATGTGAGGGGTTTTCATGCGACTTCTTTAATTATAGATTGCACTTTGCTGCTTTTCTGAGTGCATCATTATAAATCTCAGGCCGCCCCCCCCCCTCTGATTCCCCCTGAGCAAAGCAGGATGTTGTGCCCAAATCCAATCTGTGGAGGTTTCGGCTTTGTGAGTTCGCAGAGAGTTTTCCCCTCGTACTCATCAAGCTATTGTCTTTGAATAAGAGGGCTTTTCAGTGTTATGCTGTGAATGCATGGACGCATCTATGGAATGCTTGTCTCAGCTCTCAATGCTGCAGAAAATGTGTAGTCTCATTTGCTCGGGCTTATTTATTTTGAATATAGTTTGGTCGTGAGAAAAGGGACTGAATGAACTCTTCTGCCTAAAGGACACTTCGGAGTTATTTCCTTAGATTTATGGTTTTACAACTTCTGTGTGTAATCTAAAAGTGAGGAAATACTTGTCCATCGACCTTTTGAACGTTACATCATCTAAAACCAAATGTTATTGCCTCCATCATGAAGGCTCACCTGTTATCTGTTAATTGATTTATTTGTGAGCAGGATCTTTATGCTATGATAAGTAGATTGTGTAGGTTATCAGCACACTTCCTGTGTTATTCGGCTATATTTCTGCTATATTTCTATCATAAGAACGAGACAATCATGTGCAGGAGTTTTCAGCCTTGCCGGGGGTGCACGCTCTCCCCCTTCGTTTTTCTGAGGTGAGATCAAATCTGCAAAACTCAGCAAATCACAGCAAACAATCTGAATTGATGTGATGGTTTTCATAAAACCTCTCCGACCTTTATACTTTGTATTCAGGTCATTTCATATCAGCCTATTTCCTTTTTTTGAGTTATTCCTCTTCCTCTATTAACTTTCAAGTCCCGAGGTCAGAAAAAGCTCCACACTCACTTCTATCAAAACATTGAACACAGTGTTCCTGATTATTTTGTCACATGTCCATAAAGGGTTCTCTGACCTCTATCCACATTTGTTCTCATGCATGACGATGAATGCGGATGATGGGATACACATTTCTGGAAAAGGTTTCACATTATTCTACTGATCTACAGGCTGTGACAAACGGGTTTCTGCTTGTTTTAGATGAAAGCCTAAAATTCACATTATTTAAGACTTTTAAAACATCCTGCGGAAACCAAAGAGATGAAGCTGCCTGATTGATCGTGGATGTAAAGAATTCAGGTTTCTAACATTAAGGAAAGATTAGCCTTCATGTTGTTTTATGAGGGAGGAAAATGTACTTAGACCTCAGGGAACCACCCAGTGTGTTCTGGTGAGTAAGACTGAACGTAAACAGAAACATTGGTTTGCAAGAAAACGCCACAGGGCATCTTTAAGCTGTATAGTAAACAGCTAATTTATGAAATACTTCCAGCGTAACAGATCTCAATGGGGACGTAAGGCCCAGTGCTGCATACTGCACTGAACTTAAGTACAGTATGCTTTAAAATATTCCTCATAAAGAACCGTTATTCCAAAGCATTCGTGTGATTAAAGTTAATCTTTCTAGCATTGCAGTATTAACTGAATCCAGTGGCTCACCATCTTTATTTATTTTCATTTTTAACGAGATGTTTCCTTGTCCAGTAGATTTTTTTCGAATGTTGTTTTGGTTGATGATTTGTTTCTTTTTTTTAACGTACAGGTTTTTTCCCACACAGATGCATTTCTTGTGTCAAGTGTGAACTTTACTCGATGCAAAAATTCCCAGATCATGTGTTTTTTTTTTATAAGAGCAAGCAATTGTAAACATTGGAAATGGTGGAACAGACTGCTTACACACACACACTGAGAGAGAGAGACACAGCATTGTCCACAGTGCATGAAAACAATCCTCTCTTTGCTTTTTAAAATCTAGAAATAGCACTGAGGCTGTTCTTCTCATCACACCTCTGACTATGGCACATCAACAAACCAATTCATTGATTGTCTCTGACTTCACCCGGATCTTACAAATGAACATTAGCGATGAGATCTTTTTTTTCAGTTTTATAGGTTGTTCTCTGTTTTTTTGTTGTTTGTTTTCTTTGTTGACCAATCCACTATTTTCACTTTTACAGAACAGTATGGAGACCGGAAAAAGAACTAGTTCGAAACATTCAAAAAAATAACCCCCCGAGAAATATCCACTTCATGACAAGATACATGAACAAGATACCGTTGTTTTGTTTTTAGAGTTTTTCTTTTCATAGTTTGCAGCTTCACATTTCAAAGTCATTGTTAATGGGGCTTCGCATTGTCTACAGCAGACAACAGTATTCCAGTATAAAAGACGTGGTCCCTTCAATTCATCGGAGAGAAACGTGATACATTCCATATGTGGCCAGTGCAGCTCCTCGGACACTGATTCAACGTAAAGCTTTAATTCCACGAGAAGAGGAAACGGCACTCGATGCAAAACGAACATTAAATTAAAAGGTCTTTGGTGGTGCGGACGTGTTTTCACAGTTTGGAGTGTGTCAGCAGTGGTCTGCTCATGTCCTTAGCCTCCCCGGCCGTTCGGACTCGCTCGTACCCTAGAACGGACATGGAGTGGTGACAGTAGTCCTCCACCTGTTTGATCTGTTGAATGCTGAGCACTGTCCTCCACGCGCTCGCGGCCTGTGTGGCGTTCCTGGACGAGACTATGAACGGCTTGGAGGAGGAGCTGGAGCCACTGGTCATGTTCAGCGCGAAGGACTCGATCTCGTGGTTGCTGGTCAGGTTGGCGAAGCGGTAGATGTTCCGCAAGGTCTTGACCGGGTTCTCCACCAGGTCCTCGTAGCGCACCGCCATGTACTTCCCCTTCAGCCAGGGGGGCGGGTGCAAGGCAGTCCTCAAAGTCCTGGAGGTGCGGTCGCAGATCACCTCCATGGCGCCGATGGAGTGGTAGTCCGAGCCGTCCTTCTTGTTGGCCTTGTGGCCCGGATCCACGAAAGGTATCCGGCGGAGTTTGGGGTCCCTGCTGCGGACCACCTGTAGGTTCTCCCTTATCAGGCCGTGTCGGGACTTGATCCTGGAGTTGGCCACGGCCCGGGGGTCTCTCACCAGGTGTATCACCTTCAGATCCAGGGACGGGTCCTCCATGAGCGGAGCCAACACGTTAACATCCAGAATGCGAACCCCTTTAATGACTATGGTGTTATACTTGAGGCACTCGTCCTCCAGCAGTCTAAGGCTTTGAGGAGGACACTTTTTACACACCTTGTCATCCACCATCCCCACCACCTCCTTCCTGTAGGCCGAGCACAGGGGGTAGGAACACACCACTTTATTGAGGGTGGCCCCAAACAGGCCCAGGGAGGTGAAGTTCTTGCCCCCGGGGCTGTTGTACAGCTGGAACACCGACAGGTCGCAGCGGTACAGCGAGCTGAGCATGTCCCGGGCGGCGCCTTGCAGAGACACCGCGTCGCCCGGGTACAGCTTCTGCCAGATGTGCCACATGGGCTCGTACAGGAAGAACACATCTGGATTCTGGTTGAAGAGCTCCCCGAAGAACGAGGAGCCCGACCTCCAGGTGGTCAGCACGTAGATGAGCTGCCTCTTCCTGGCCAGCGAGGGCCTGTAGAGGAAGCGGATGTCCGACCTGCTCTGGTAGGTGGTGCTCCTCATCTGGTGGTTGCACTGCTGGGGCTCCTTGGTCCACTTGTAGTTGGCCAGGTTGAGCATGGTGAGCACCAGCAGCAGGATGTAGGCCATGAACAACACGATCCTCTTCCTGCGCAGGACTTTCATCACGATCCCGGGCTGGGCTATGATCTTGGTGTGGTTCCTGTAGGTCTTGAGCTTCCTCCCAAAGCCAGCATCCTTCTCCCAAGGTGCTGTCAACTTCAGAGGCTGGTGGTACTGCTTCCCTCTCATCTGTGCCCCCCCCCAGGGAGAGTGGCTCCCCCCCCGCCGGACCAGGGTCCTCTCTTCTGGCTCAGCAGGGACCACCTGCACCCCACCATGCACTGGGGGACCGATGCAGATTTTTTTTTTTTTTTAAAACGCCAGCTGATTAGGTCATATATTCAACCAGCTATTCCAACAGCCACGACACGATTCCAACCCCCCTCCTCTGCAGTGCGCCACGTTCCTCGCAGGATGGATGGGATGGATGCGATGCTGGGATTCGGTGGGAGGCTCGTGTTGTTCACAATAACATCCTCGGAACAGCCGCCCTCCGGCTCTTCCCTGCTCGGCGGAGGCGTCCCTGCTGCTGCGCACCCCCCAGCTCCTGCATCCTTCACCACAACAAAGAGGAGAATCCAGAAAGCAGATCCGGAGGGAGGAGAAGAAGAAGAGAGTCGGCGGATCGGATCATTCCGCATCTGCCATAACGGAGCGCGGTTCTCTGAGATTCTCACCCTCCCTCCTCTCTCTCTCTATCTCTCTCTCTTCCTCTCTTTCTTCCTGCTCCTCCGCTCCGCTCGTTCAAGTAACACAGGCTGGATTCAATCAGAATGCATGGAGGGGGGGGAGAGAGAGAGAGAGAGAGAGAGAGAGAGAGAAACCCTCCCACATAGACGCGCGTCATTGGCGGCGCGCTGCAGCGTCGTGCGTCAACGCGCTGCGCTATTGGCTCTTCCGCGCGTCCCTCCGCCCCCCTCCCCTACCCACCCCCCCGCCTCGGTCCTGACTCCCACGGATCACAGCAATGGAAGATAAGACTGTGGGAAAATGATGCTGTTGTAGTGTTTCAAATGGATTCACACACACACACACATCCACACACACACCAGGTGCAAGAGGAACCATAATAATGCTCCAGCACCGCCCTCCCCCCCAAAATCCCCGCCCCCTTTGTCTTCCTCCCTCCTCTTTGTTTTAACTTGCTATTCAATTAAGAGTCCTGTTTAATTTGCTAATGCAAGTCGTCCTCACCGTGCACGACTGCAGCGAGGAATCAATATTTCAAATTAAATGTATTAGTTTTTTTCCCACTGCAATCTCAAGAGGGAAGCCGGGGTCCATAAGAGCAGAAATCACTAGGCCCTGTACCCCTAAAGGAAAAAAACTCAATAATTAATAAGAAATATACGATACATTCCTCAGCAGAAGGAATATGTTGCCTTTAGAATACCACAGAGACATGTGTGTGATTAAAGATCGAAGTAATTCATTAAAAAGGAAGAATTTCTTTAAGTCTGCAAGATTCCAGATTCAAGATTCAAGATTTTTATTGTCAAATGAACAGAGATAACATGAAGTCGTCACTGTCAATGAAATGCTTGGGTCACACACTCTCTTTAAGCAATGCTCAGTCATTTCAACCCAAAAAAATAAAATAAAAATAGAAATAGTATAAAATAGAATAAAAAAGAATAAAATAGAATAACAATGAAATAGAATATCAGGAAGCATCCGGTGTTTTTCTTTTCTTTTCTTTTTTTATTATTGGGTGTTTCAGAAACAGTCAGCAACTGTAAGTGACAGTCCCCCCGAGTGGGGAATCGGCTGAAATGTGACATGTGACAGCTGCTCCCCACGGAGCTGTCGAGTGCTGGGAAGCTGTGCGTCCGTGTGTGTTTGCACAGAGGAAAGCACATGCTCTCTGCAGATTGACAATCATCGCTGCTAAGAGGCTCGGCCACTGTGGGATCACAGCCCGGCTCGCACAACTGTGAGAGCGAGTGAGTGAAAGGCAGCTCGGCCCTTTGACCCCTGATGAGAAATCTCTGAAAGGCTTGTAATGCACAGATTGGGATTTGGAGGCTCATTTATGCACATGTCAGTGTTTTCAATGTGGTGTTATTGTACTTTATTTTATCTTGCACTACTAAAAAAACATATTTCTTTATATATTGTCCTGATACAAAGGCATTACAGCCTCTTTCTCCTCAGAGCACGGCCACAGCAGATCAAGTAAAGCCGGTTGTTTGTCAAAGTGCTTTTAAACAGAGATTACATCATATGTGTTGGATTATTGGACAGTGCGGTAAATAATTACACGTCTTGCTCTGAAGCTGTGTGCTGATCTTTCTGATGCTCATTCGGTAGAAGCTGTCCACTGCGGCTGTTCACAGCACAAAACCTTTGTGTGTACTGCCCTCTGCTGGAGCTTTGGGTTCCAATCAGGACAAAGAAACAGACTCTTAGGCCCAAAAAATCACACTTTTTAAATGTTAACTAAGCCTTTATATATCTTATACATCTAACGTACCTATTTATCATCATTAGAAGGCATTTAGAACTACAGAATAACATGAAAATGAACTGCTAATGAGTCTCATTGTCAAGAGTCCAGGTTTGTTTCCATCTTGGAATCATTTACTGAAATTCTCCCAACCTGCAGCCGTGTTACTCCTGCATCGAGCACCGTGAAGCAGGTTGTGTGTATCCCACCCTCTTTGTGCATTGTGTTCTTTTCCTTTTCCTCATTATTGTGTTCATCCTGATGAGCTGAGAGCCACTCTGGGTCGCTGTATTGTCGGACTGTAAAGTGCAGCTATAGGATCCTTCTCTCCGCGCAGGAGTATAGTATAATTGTGCAGAATTAGAATGAATGCACAGGGAGAGGGTTATTTTGAAAGTTTCATTAAATGCAGCATCTCCTGAATGATAAATTGTATTGCAGATGTGACTCCACTTGAATAATTGTGAGCTTTTCTTAGAATTCATGGAATAAATTTATAATAATCCATGATGAGGGCTCTTTCTGGTGAATGAAAAGTCATGAATTGTAACAAATTAAGCACAGAATATTGATTTTTGGTCTGTGACTAATTTTCCTTACAAATGATATTTATAATAGATGTGAATAACTTTTTTAAATATTTTTAAATCACAGTAGCGTCCACGAAACGTTTTCACACAAGCCCAAATTATTTCCATCACTGCAAAATATGAATTATACATGTACCAATTTGAATAATTATTTTTGCAAGGTGACAAAGGTGAAATGATTTGTGACGATCATTTCACAAGCTCAAAATATTAATGACCCGTATTTGATTGCATAGGAAATCAGAGGAAGCTTACACGGACTGAGATACATGTGATGAGTCAGAAAACCCAAAGCAAACTGCAGAAGCTAAGAGAAAATTGGTATCATTAATATTTAATGTCTTCATTCTGCAGCAGTTGTTCTTTCAGGGCTGTTGGGGGATTTTCCTGAGTTTCCTCCCTTTAGTCTCATTTCAGTCTCCTCAATAACATGTGACTCACTGTAAACAACAGCCTGGTTCTCGGATATAAACGATCTCTGATGACACTGATAAGGAAAATACAGTCATAACAAACAGCCAGTGTTTTTCCTCTGCCTGCTCTGAGTAGAACTACAGATATTTTCTCAAAACCAGGTCAATTCTACATATTTAAAATCGTGAAAATGACTGTTTTATCATGAGTTGGGATACAGGAGCATCAAGTGATATATGACTGAAGACATTTCTTAGTTTCTGTCTCAGAGAAAGTTGGATAAGCTGATAAATTCCCAAATTTACTGCAACTCTCAAACTATCTCTCTGGAATCTTCCATGTGTTTATATTGCAATGTCTATAAAGCAAGAGTTGTTCATTAAACATTGACATATATGGACAGAACACTTACTTTACAGTTTCATTTTGAGAAGATCTACTGTATCAATATTTAACATTTGACTCCAAACATTTCGGCCCAAATATTCTAAATGAAATGAGGATTGGTAAACAACCACATGCGGGAATGAGTCTCGTGTCTATCTTACATTAAACATTATTTCTCAGTCACGCATTTAACTTCTCTGGATTTATAAGACATGAGAAAACTAAATCACTTTTTTTAATGCAGTCTTAATGAGGAGAACATTTTAAGGCAAAAGTTAAGGGAGAAAGTTTTTAAACAAATTTTATAATACTAATCCAGCCAAACAATCTCGAGGACTCTCACCAGTCAGAGCAAAGTGAAGTTAAATCACTGTGGGCCTGCTATAGCCTCTACCCGACAGGATAAGATATAACTATCACCTATATACTTTTGTTACACCCTACTGACATCAATTCCCCTTTTTAATATGGATTATATTGCCTCATTGCCTCCCAGTGCTGCATATACAGTGAATACATAAACATATCTTCCTTGACTCCCTGTTTTGTATTAACATTTATATTCACATTTTATAACACCCTCGCTACAGCTGCAAATTTACTTTACTTTCTTCATTCTGAGTTGCTCCATTTTCTGTGTCATCCTCTGCACTGATGCTCACCGGCCTGAGATAAACGCTGCACACAGCCTGTGGAGGTCTGATATGCACTGATTTGAATATCACAGCCTGGAGGGACAGCTGAGTGTATCTCCTCCTGTACAATGTTCCCTGCAGACTATATGCACACACATATCTCTCTCTCCCTCTCGTTTCATAATCCATATGCAAAACACATCATGTAACTGCAGGAAGTCGCCTGTCCAGCCACATGGATGGAGCATAAACTAGAGCTTGTTCTTTCTTTCCTTTGTCTCATTTGTGTGATGGGATACATTCAGACTCAATGAATGGTTTCCACATGGGAAAAGGGGAATGAGTTCAAGGCCCTGGAGCAAATTGAAGCCCTTGGCCTATAGGCTAAGTATTTTTATTTTGAAATACTTGCATAAATGTGCTTTTGAATATGTTGCATGATTATGAAACAGTATCAACGTTTAGTAAATCAGCAGATGAGATTTGTACATTGCATTAAGACTGATTATCTGACCCCTCCATGCATGTTTGTGTATGGCTCTCGGGAACACACAGTGCACACGTATTTGTGTGTACAGCCACACCATGTATATATTTCACGTATAGCTAAAGTTTCAGAATCAGAATCAGAATCAGAACTCTTTTAATTGCACATACAGGAAATTGCCTTGGTGTGGTTGGTGCACATAAATAACAATCAGACATTAAACAACAATATATATATCAGAATGTAATGATATACATCAGCATATATTCAAACAGGAATCTGCAGTTTAAACTGAACCTTTTGGGAACTAATGTAAGAAGTAATGTAACGTTTTTCGACTTCCATCAGTGGAGCCTGAGGGATCTTGTCTGTACAAAGCTGCACTGAGCTGTTGCATAATCATGAAGCAGCATGAAGGAGGTTTTGCGCCTGCGACATGGAGGAGCAGGTGGAGGCGCGCAGACATGCGCAGTGGGAGGCTCGGCAGCAGCATCAGGACCAGAGAAGATCTCCAGGATCCGGCGAGAGGAGAGAAGATGGTGCGCGTAAACACACCGAGGGCAGATCACTCGGACTGAAACCGAGAATTTTCCACGTTCCACGTCGTCGAGAGGCAGATTTTGGAGAAAGCAGGAAAAAGGGGACGCAGCAGGGATGCGACGATAACAAGGCTCGATGCCTCCGCTTCAGTCTTTACGCTGCTGCTGCTGCGACAATAAACACCTCAGGACCTCCTCCGGGTGAATGTCCTCCCATCCGACGGGCTTTCTCCTGTGATGCTCGCCGCTTTCTAGTGGGATGCACATCAGCGTCGGGCCGTACTCGCTCTCCGTCGTCATGTCAGCTCTGTACCAGGGCACCGACGTGTCCTCTCCGGATAAATTTCTGGCCCTGAAAGACGTGAGGGAGGTGAAGGAGGAGACGACGCTGGACGAGAAGCTGTTCCTGCTGGCCTGCGAGAAAGGTCTGTTATTCATCTCCTTCCTCCTCCTCCTCCTCCTCCTGCTATACTCCTCTTCCTCCTCCTACTCCTCCAGTGTTTACCCAAACAGATATCCACTGTTTATCACAGAAAAGAAAAGCGCACAGGCCTATTCGTCTTTTAATGTTAGAAGCTCCATGCTAATCTCTTTAAGATAATGGAAATGCTGTTATTATTGATTGCTCACAGATTTTCCCTGAGTGTGCACTCAGCTGGCCTGTTGTAGTCCAAACACCCAGCTCAGTGCCAGCATGGTCACTGGGTCCACAGGGACTTAAAGACACATTTACCTTGGAACATCTGCTCCTCTGAAAGCTTTTCTTTTCCGCCTGGTCTGTGGACTTTTCACGGCTCCCTAACAAGGACAGTTAATGCAAACAAACCCAGCAAGTGTAAAGAGGCAAAGGGTCTTCTCAAGTGGACTGGGAGGAGAGGCTTTCATTGATAAGAACACTGTGCAGACAGATGCTGTTGCAGAGTAACCATATAAAGTCTCTATAAACATGGCTCCACTGCAGAACTCCTTGTCCTTTGAGGGAGATGTTATTGTTACACCCGACTCGATTGGTTGACGGAGGGCTGCTGGAGCCGGGCCTGCTGGGTGTTTGCCTCTTGACGGAGGATGTGTCCGTTTGGCGCCGTGCTCACACGATACTTCACTGCTTTTATAGTCCTGACTCTTCCAGAATTGTCGCCCCCGGTGCTCTGCAGGTGACTACTACATGGTGAAGAAGCTCCTGGAGGAGAACCGACGCGGCGAGCTCAACATCAACTGCGTGGACGTGCTGGGCCGGGACGCCGTGACCATCACCATCGAGAACGAGAACCTGGACATCCTGCAGCTGCTGCTGGAGCATGGCTGCCAGGTAGAAAACAACCGGAAAAACCAACATACAAAATTATCTATGCACCGGAAGTCACTTTTGAAATCTGCCGTCTGAAAATGATGCTTTTGTTTCTGCAGGCGACAGATGCCTTGTTGGTGGCCATTGACTCAGAGGTGGTGGGAGCTGTGGACATCCTCCTCAACCACAGGCCCAGGCGATCATCCAAGCCCTCCATCGCCGTTAGTCTCCTCTCATCGATCCTCTTTCCATTCTGGAATAATTCAGGTTTTCTTTCTCTACAGTATTCACACTTTTCTATGTTCCTCTTTCCTTTTCAGAAACTGATGCAGCGGATCCAGAACCCGGAGTACTCCACCACCATGGACGTGGCTCCGGTCATCCTGGCAGCGCACAGGAACAACTACGAGATCCTGACCATGCTGCTGAAGCAGGACATCTCGCTCCCCCGGCCCCACGCCGTCGGCTGCGAGTGCACGCTCTGCAACGCCAAAAACAAGAAGGACAGCCTACGACACTCCAGGTACAGGAGGTGTCACAGTGTAAATAACGATGACTCGGCCCAGACGGCTGCATTAAGCTCCCGGTGATCCAAACCAGAGGATCACTGATTTATTGTCACTTGCAGCGGTCGACATCGCTTTCATCTCTGGTCGGTGAAGCCTGTGTTATTTTTAGGCGATGATTGTTTTGCTCCTCCCTGGTATGTTGGAGCTTAAAAGCAGATATGAATCATTGGTTCTGTCAAGCAAAGTGTTCAGGAAAGGTCAGAGCTCCCTGTATTTGACGAAAGCATTGGTTTTGAAACTGTCTGCTGTCTTCTCGTATGTTTTGGATTTTCATGAATCCTCTTCTCCAGCACCGTGACCACCTAATTTGTGTTGTAGAGAAAACAGCATAAAACAGCAGAGTTTCCTTTATGGAAGGATGGTTGCTTCACATCTGAATTCACAGCTCAGATTGTGCTGCTCTTCCTCTGCCCGGCATTTCTATTCTCACTGCGGAGAAGTGTAACCTCCCACACGCTAACAGAATCAGTCTGCAGCTTGACAAATGAAACAGCTACAGGACTGAATGCTTCTCCCTGTTCCTTGATCCTACACCTCCACCTGCTCCGTAAGGGAGAGGCGGTGGACTAGTGGCAGAAACTTGGACTATGGGCAGAAAAGGTCTCTGGTTCGTCTCTGGTTCGACTCCACGGAGAAACAACAAAAAGACGAACCTGGATTGATCTGTCCAAAAAATTCCAAGAGGATTCTCCCTACCCTGTCTAGTGCCCCTGAGCAAGGCACCTTACTCCCCCAACATCTGCTCCCCGGGCACCGTACATGGCTGCCCACTGCTCTGTGTGTCCTCCACCAGATGGGTTAAAAGCAGAGGTGCATGTGTTTGGGACAAATAAATGTATCTTAATCTTAATCCTGGTTTTTCATCCCCTTTTCATCCATTGGTCCCCGTCAGGTTCCGGCTGGACATCTACCGCTGCCTGGCCAGTCCCTCTCTGATCATGTTGACCGAGGAGGACCCCATCCTCAGGGCCTTTGAGCTGAGCACAGACCTCAGGGAGCTCAGTCTGGTTGAGGTGGAGTTCAGGTATGCTTGGAATCAACTGGTTCACCTCCGTCCTTCATGCCTCATTTCTTCTCAGGCACACATAGAGGAACATGTGTCCAAATGCGCACACCGTGATATTTTAAACCCTTCATTTACAGTCTGGAACTTTTATTCTGATTATATCTTGTTTCTTTGCTCCAGGAATGATTACGAGGAGCTGGCGAAGCAGTGCAAGATGTTCGCCAAGGACCTGCTGGCACAGGCTCGGAACTCTCGAGAGCTGGAAGTTATTCTGAATCACACGTCCAACGAGGATCACGCCGACAAGAGAGGCTTGTTGGAGGAGCGCATGAACCTCAGCCGCCTCAAACTCGCCATCAAGTACAACCAAAAAGAGGTCAGACCAACAACTGTCACAGAAACGTTTGAATATCAACATCAAGCCACTCTGCAATATGCATTCACAGATTAGAGGGCAGATAATAATCCAACCACCACATTATCATGAATATAATATAGTACACCACTGCCTGTCTTTGGGAAATGCGAGTTTCGCAGGATGAAGTGCTTTCCTTGAGGCAGCGGCAGTCAAAGTCGTGCTAAAGATTGAAGTTTGAGGCCGTGGGGCAATTTACAGCTGGGGTGGTTCAGTGTGAAGAGTTAGACTCGTATATCACAGCAGAGTTAATAGCGTCCCGTTGTTTCCTGTCGGGGAGATAAGACTGATAAGGTTCCTCTTCGGGCTGCACCTCAGCGAGAACTTGTTCCTGAACAAATGTGTTTCTTCGCCTATAGCATGTTTGTGTTTGGATTCCTACTGCAGAGAGAATATCGATGCATTAAACTTGATTAACTTACATCAGCTCATAATAGTCAATGTAGGTAATACAAATTTAAACTAATAGCCTCTCTTTAGCTGGTTATAGATGAGATAAGACAGGTTAGATAAGTCAAATCTAATTGTGTCGTCCCTCCTACAGTTTGTGGCTCAGTCCAACTGCCAGCAGTTCCTCAACACCGTGTGGTTCGGAGAGACGGCGAGCTACCGGCGCAAGCACACCTGTCTGAAGATGGCCACGGTGCTGAGCGTGGCCATGCTGTGGCCGCTGCTCTCCATCTGCTACCTGCTGGTGCCGCGGTCGCGCGTGGGCCACATCATCCACACGCCCTTCGTCAAGTTCATCATCCACAGCGCCTCCTACTTCACCTTCCTGCTGCTGCTCAACCTCTACTCTCTGGTCTACAACGAGGGCAAGAAGAACACCATGGGCCCGGCGCTGGAGATGATCGACTGCCTGCTCATCCTGTGGATCATAGGTCAGGTTTCACCATGTCGTCATCCAAAATTTAGCACAAGGCACGTTCATAAAGGAATGAAAATAAGAGATTCTCATGATGGTCTAGTAATATCTATAATCCCATCAGGCAGAACATGACAAATAGCTGTTTCTATAGTGAATGACAGAGAGTCTGGTTTGACTAGATTAAATCTCAGTTCTGCTTCTAATTGAGCTCTATAGAAAGGAACTGGCAGCTTCTTCTTCTTCCCCTGTGGTCCACCTGAGTGCTGGTATCACCGCACTCAGCGCACACACACACACACACACACACACACACACACCAACATGGACACAAGCTCTCTCTTCGGTTGAGGCCGGATAGTGGAAGTCAGAAACCCACCCCGTCTCTCTCTGGGGAAAAGCCTCTCTACCTTCCTCCTCTGCCAAGAAACCATTAGAATGATCATTCACTTTGTCTTTAATGGCTCTGCCTCCACAGCCATGAGATATTTGTCTCGTGGCGGCATCATCCCGCTGCTCCACCACAAACAGAGCATGTCGACGGCGGCACATCGGTCCAGGAGGCACGGCTGTCGCTGTCCGACTGATAGATTACACCGATAACTGCACCCGACTACGGTGGCCCTGAGGTGCAGATCAGAACGGCAAATCACAAAACACAGCAGCAGATTAAAAAAAGCAGAAAAAACAATGACTGATCTCAAAAAGCAAATTACAGCAAATTACAAAAACACGACAACAAATTACAAAAACACGATAGGAAAAACAGGAAAACACAATGGTAGATAAGAAAACGCAACAAATCAATTTGTACTTCAGGGCCACCATACCTGACATCTTATAAACAGATTTAGAAGCAATTTGTTTGAAGTTATGAGGACGGTTGTGGTGTCATTTGCAGTTTATTCTCCACATTGCAGGCGTAGGATCAGTGGCGGAGTCATTAGAGTGTAATGGGTTTTTCCATGGGATGAGATAACTCACCTCAAGGGGGGGGAGAGGGGATTCATAAGTGCTGCAAAAGAGCAACATCAAAGATCAATTTGAACACGTTCAGCAGTTTTATCCACTGCAGGGTGTGATGCAGCGGTGCAGATTTGACTCTCTACCGTCCCTGCAGCAGCAAAACAAATTCCCAAAATTGGGTTAAATAGTTGGAATGAGGCTGCTGATGATAATCCCCCTGCGCTAAGACGACTGAGTGCTAATGTTATCAGGATGCGAAAAGGAGCTATTACAGCTCTGAACATGTGCTGGGTGTCGACAGGCACACACGTTAAACCAGCAGCTTTCCCCCTCCATCCTGTCGATCCCCTGAGACACGCCCCAATGTGGAAATCAGATGCTGAGAGAGATTGTGCGTGTGTGGCTTGTTCATGCATGTGCACGTTTCGTAATGTGTCTCGTGCATCACTCGCCATCTGAGCGTGTGCACTTTGACTCAAATCCGGTCTTTTACGTAGAAAACTCAGCAGGCGAAATGAATTTGGAAATCTTCCAGAGACGGAAACAATTCATGTGTGAAAAAGGGATTTCGGTGCCAGGGCCTGTCACTCATCTGCTTCCGGAAACAATGGAAATCAACAATAGATCCGTCAGCTTCAATCTATTGTGTAATTTCTGACTCCAGGCGGAGACAATGAGTCAAGCTGTCGGTTTTATATTATAATCCTCACTGTACGTTTAGAATTGATTATATTCCATTTGGACACAAGAAGACACAACCACCCATCTTTATTAAATTCCACACACCTCCCTAAATCCTGCAGACGACACATCTTCAGCACATTAATCTCCGATTGTCTGTGTCTCGTACATTCCTGCTCCTCCCCGAGGGTCCCACTCACGGCAGCAGTTTTTAAATGTACGACTGCAGGATGCATTTTTTTATAGGTATGTGCATATGTGCTCATGTGCGTGTACGTGACGACGGTTGAATTCCTGCTCTCCTACAGGGATGGTTTGGTCGGACGTGAAGCGCCTGTGGTACGAGGGGCTGGAAGACTTTCTGGAAGAGTCGAGGAACCAGCTGAGCTTCGTGATGAATTCCCTTTATCTCTCCACCTTTGCCCTGAAGATTGTTGCTCATAGCAAGGTACCCACACACTTCAGAATCAGAATCAGAATCAGAATGAGAAGGTATTTATTGCCAAGTAGGTTTACACCTACCTGGAATTTGCTCTGGTTATTGGTGCAAACAATGAACATTGAAACATAAAAACACAATAAATACAGCACACATAAGAAAAACAATAATAATAATATAAAAACAATATATATTTACTCACTATTTACTTCTTATTTACTCATAATTTACTAATATTTATACAAGGTAGCATTTATTTAGACAAATATATCTATATAAAAATATATAAAAGATATAAAAAGTGAAGTAAAAGGGGAAATGCACAATGCAAAAAGCAAAACAGTGAACAGTGTCAAATTGCAATATGCAATGTAATACAGTATAATATATATAATATAATATGTGTTAATTTAACACATCTTAGGGGAGTGGGGGCGGAATTTATTTAGGAGAAGTATCACAGCATGTTGTTGTTTTTTCTTTGCTGGCTTCTTATAAGATTGAAGGGAACGTAAACAAATATATAATTGTTGTTGCTGAAACCAAGGAAAAGGGGAAGAGAATTTATCCGTGAAGAATTTGTATAATTTTTGGAATTTGCTGGTTTCACAGTTCAAGAACGTGGCGGACACCGAGAGGAAGAACTGGGACGCGTTCCATCCCATCCTGGTGGCCGAGGGCCTGTTCGCCTTCGCTAACGTCCTCAGCTACCTGCGCCTCTTCTTCATGTACACCACCAGCTCCATACTGGGGCCGCTGCAGGTGGGAGAGCAGCACACACAGACACACACCCTCACTGTTACACTTCATCTTTCAAGCGCATCACTGTTCCTACATCAACTCCTTCCACACGACTCAAGGGTTTTCATGCTCCTACACAGAGGAATTTGGAAATGCTGCTGGCCGGGTTTTAGTTTATTAGAATTTCAGTGTTTTAGTCTCTGGCTCCAAATGTAAGATGGCAGCGTTCGTGTCCTGGATATTTCAGCTTCATTTCTGGATAGTGGAAGAAAGTGGAGACCATCTTTATATGCAGTCTGCTATGGTTTGTAGTGAGATGTCCTCTGATATGGAGCTGAAACACACATCTGGACGGAGACTGTTGGAGTGTTAACACATTAATGTGGATGAAGCCACTTTAAGGAAGTTCTGATTTGATATCGTATCGGTTTCATGGTTAGAGGTGTGAGGACATTCATTAAAAAGTTTTGATGGTGACTCCTGTAGCGATCGTGTACTTCTAAAAAAACACTTTGGATGAGAAAAAGAATCAAATTCTTGCATAATGGTTAGAAAACTGCTTCCTTCCCATCACTCTGTGTAACCCCACCATTCACAAACATGCACCACCCACTCTCACAGCGAAGTGAGAACTCTCAGGGACAACATCGCACCAGCTGTGCTCAGCAGACTCAGCCCATCATCATGAGTATAAGCACCGAGCACCGAGGCAGCAGATGAATACGGTGCGATAATTTACCCATAAACAAACTGAAGACATCATCATAAAGCTCCACGGCGCAGTTTACGTGTAGATCATTGTTTCTTCCATTAGAGTGAATGAGTGGCTTAACTTTACAAAAAGCGATTATTCAAACTAGCTTCAGAGCAGGAGGAGCTGACTCAGTTAACCCACAACACATTTTATCTTTATGTTTTTTATCACAAGCTGGCGTATACATCATTTCCAACCCAACAGCAAATCTGGCTGCGTGACAATAAAGAGAGGAAAAAGAAATACTACTTAAAGATCCTGTGCAGGCTGAGGACACAGACTTTCAAATCAGTTTAATGCCAATCGGATTCACTGAAAAACGCGAACCAAGTTCCGTAACTTGGCTTTTCTTCAAAAGAGTTTTGACATTTTGAACAACAAACATCTAATTTATAATTCATGTGGCTGTGGTGCATTGAGAGCGGATGTTTAGCATAGCAATAAAGCACCGTACTTTAATCACTTCCTCATCGTAAACCAACATTCATCCATTGCCAGCTTTTCTTTTCCTACTTTCTTACACAACGTCAAGATTGTGCCATCGCTTTAACTCTTGTTATCAATTACAGATGTTGGGTTTTTTCTTTTTTGGAGGGGAGAGCAATAATCACCGCCAACTCTTGTAAATAGTGAATATCTATAAAACTGTGAGAGGAAAATACGTTTTATCTCTTAATACTGAGCAGTTTCAGGTGGACAGTCAAATGTGTTTGAACTTAATGTATTTATAAGATAAGATAATCATTTAAAATGTTACAGCAGCAAAGAGGACAGATCAAAAATAGACGTCAGTAAAAGTAATAAACAAGTAGAAATACAATATAAAGAAAGGAAACATAAGAATATAAGTAGAATATATATATAAAATATAATGTAAGCAGAATGTGTTTACAATGTAATGGATTGCACATTGTTTGGCCATTGAGTTGCACGGATAGAAAAGAGTACTCCACGGTTAAATTAGTTAAATCTGGACTTGGTCAAAACAAGTTCACGTAGCAAAGTGTGAGTTTATAGCTCTTGTTATGTCACAAGAGTTTTTCCAACGCCCCAGAAAAGCCAAAAATCTGGTTTGCATATTTTCTACTCGGGGTTCCTCGTCAGTTCTAGGGCCGTAGATGTCCCTTCATATCACGATATGTTGTTATCATCCAGCCGGCTGGCGTGGAGAGTTGGAGAAGTCGGCCAACGTCTGATTTTGATGCTGACAGCCTTTAGGATCTGATTGTTTCTCCACATGTGACTTACCCACGTATAGAAGTGTTCAGGTATGCAGTGAGGTCAGTGTGTTGTAGAGATGCTTCCTGTCATTAAGCCGAGGAGCAGTTTGTGGTTGACCTATAAAACACTCAGTTAGTTTCTTAATGAGGATTTTTCAGCTCCCCTCTTCTCCATCTTTCTTCTCCCCTCCACGTTCTTTTTCCTTCTCCACCCTCCTCCCTTTCACTCACCCACTCTGTGACATCACCGTCTGGCTTGGTAGGAATGGGAAAAATATTAGCTTTGGAAATAAATGTGGCCGTGTGTTTTGTCGCCGAATCGCAGACACACCTCCCTGCTAATGCACACGCGCCCACTCTTGCACACACACACACACACACACACACACACAGACAGTGAGTCAGTACTATGTGGGATGCAGTTTGGTTGAGTGTGTCTGATTCCATCCTTCCTGGAGAGGCCAGCTCATGTTTCTGCCGGGGAGTGCCCCCCTGCTGAGGTTGGAAAGAGTGATTGAAAGTGTGGGTGTGTGCCTGTGTGTGTGTCTGTGTGTGTCTCTGTATCACCATTGTGCACGTAGTGAGCTCCCTCAAGGCCAGACTTAACCTCAGTGACAGTATAAATATACCATAACCAGCAGCCTGCCAGGAAGAATGTGTGAGCAGGAGGAAAAGTACTGAAGTTGTTAGCCCACCTCTGAAGAAGGTAGACGTTCTGACCAAGTTCTGAAAAGTTCAATCACACAGTAAATATGACTGAACATTTTAAATTAAACTGCTCGATAGCTAAATTCTCTTTTTGTGGATTCTATTGTTCCACAGTGTAAATTGACAATATTTATCTAGTGTTTTTCTAGTCTTATTAACGACTACCGTGGTCACACTGCAATCCACAGTCACCCATCCACACACACACACAAATCCAGACAGTCCTTTACCAAATTACACACTATGGTTAGGGAACTTGTCCAAGGACACTTGGAGGAGCGGTGGGATCAAACCCCTGACCCTCTGATTAGTGGGCGGCGCTCTACCCCCTGAGCCACAGCTGCCCATGTATTGCGGGAAAAAAACAGGAGACACTCACAGCTCGAAAATGTTGACACAAATTGTTGTTTTGACGGCTACAGGGAATTCTTTTTTTAATTTATCTGGAAAAATTCACTTTGCTTTACTGCGGCAACATTTCAGTGGAAATGTACATATTTTAGAATTATATTTATCCAATTTACTTACTGGGCACAAAAGAAATAGCAATAAATAACTGAAATGAAATAGTGCTGACAGTACGCCCTTCTCTCATGTCCATTAATTCATATTTTGTAGTTCTAGTCAAATAAAATCGTTAAACACGTATTTCCTATCATACAATGATGGCAAATTCATGTCTATTGACTTATTTAATAGGGAATTTTTGTGCGTCCTCAGATCCTTGAATACACCTTGAATACATTAGACCCCACTTCCAGTCAAGGTTAAGAACTCCTGACCCGTCGCATTCCTGCTCTGTTTGTACAGTAACTAAGCTCGGCCGCCTGTCAGGCTGCGCAAGCAGGGAACACCCCCAGCTCCTAAATCAGATGTGTGCAAAGTGGCAGAGGGAACACACAGGGGGGATTTAAACATGACAAGAGAATGAATCACCCTAATAGAACAGCCCTTCTCCTCAAACAAGCTGCCGGGGGTTGGAGCGCAAACACTCCGGTCTCCATTCACCTTGAGGTGCAGGCGAAGTGGTCGTCCCTCACACTGGACGCGGGTGTGTTTGTGTTTTTGTAATGGCGAGCGTGCCTCTGACCTTGTTTGAGGATCATCAAGGTCCTGGTAAACAGATAAGCCACTCAGACCCATAAATAGTGAGTTCCCAAAGGTCCTAGAAGACGCTCTCTGTCTCCGAGCCCCCTCTCCGGCTTCCTCCATGTTTGTCTGTCTGCCCTCAGGTAGGGTGAGAGCACATGCAGCTGCCAGAACATGTTGTTTCTTTTTCCACCACCGCAGGGAATCACTGCTCAACAAGAACATGGAGTTTAAAATAGCCTGAAGAAGTCAGACAGTTTGTTTACACAGTGCTGAAACAGGATCAAAACATCCAACTCTAGAAGAAGTGAAAAGCATTGAAGGGGCGATGCCTCTTCACATGTGCTGTTTAACCCAATAAAGCTATAAAAATACTGTCATAAATGATAACTTCAATTTTACCATATGAGGACAAAATTATGGTCATTGTAAATTTGCTATGGATCATGTCTTTAAAGTTATTGGTCGAAGAGGGAAATAATTTTCTCATTTGCAGCGATAACATGGAAAATAGTTTTGCTGACTATGATCTTTGACCTTTGATCAATCCACAAGTTAACACAAATACATTTGTGGAGGTTTTAAAGTTACAAATGGTGCAAAAAGTCAAGTAAAGACAACTCAAAAGTTATTCTGTTGAAATAAACATAAATAGCTAAATAAGCTAATTAGTGCATTGTTACATTTTCTATGTAATATCCAAAAGTGATTATTAATTATTTAATTATTATAATTAAATTATGCACACAGTTGTTTACTTGTTATTAACTGTCTTAATGCAAAATAGGCCAGTCCCAACTATGCAAACAGAGACTAAAACAATACTACTGCAGTGTTTCCCTTACTTACATTGAGTAAGTTAGTGCTATAGGGTCAGTTTCTAAGTGTTAATGCAGATGCTAACTACAGAGTCAATGATGTCAGCAGACCGTTTTTCACCTCAGACATTCTGATTTATCGCCACAGAAATAGGGAACGTGTAACTAATAACATTACACATGTTGGCCCTGCTCCACTTAGGTGTTTCCTGCTGTTATACAGCACAGCTTACTATGACATGCACGCAGAAGTATTTTCCGTGTGTAATGTGTTGGTCTCTACTGGGTTTTTCCTGCTAAAAGTTAAAACGTCTCCTGGGAGAGAGTTAACTTATTCTTGGAGTAATAACAAAGCTAATTCTCACAGAAGCTTCTTGACAAAACAAACAAATCTAGTTTCCCTGCACACCACATTCAACTCATATGTGATCGTAATCTCTCACCAGATCTCCATGGGTCAGATGCTGCAAGAGTTCGGAAAGTTCCTGGGCCTCTTCCTGCTGGTGCTGTTCTCCTTCACCATTGGACTCACTCAGCTCTACGGAAAGGACCAGAAGGATCCAAACAAGACTCCAGCCAAGGACTGCGAGGGCATCTTCTGCCAGCAACAGAGCAACGATGCATTCCACACGTAAGGGCCAACCTCAGCATGTCACTCTAGACACTGATGACGCAGTGATGAATGTTTAGAATACTTGACCAGAGACGTTAGAGGCTGTTTGTATGAAGTGTGATTTACTTGTTGAATTAGAATAGGCTTCATAAGTGTATTGTGTGTTGCAGCTTCATGGGGACCTGCTACGCCCTCTTCTGGTACATCTTCTCCCTGGCGCACGTGGCGCTCTTCGTCACACGCATCACCTACACGGAGGAGCTGCGATCCTTCGTGGGCGCCATGATCATCGGCACCTACAACATCGTGGTTGTTATTGTCCTGACCAAGCTGCTGGTGGCCATGCTCCATAAAAGCTTCAGACAAATTGCTGTAAGTCATTTTGCGATTTCACAATACCATCCCAACTGTTTTTCATTTCCTGCTGAGATTCAATTTATTGCAATTCGCTCTGAAATGCAGCAGATGTTTCTTCTTTTTCTTTGGAGCCCTGCTGCACATTTTTTTCTGTTTCTCATGAAGCATCTTTTGATTTTGCAAATGGAAACAAAAAAACTAAATCTATCCGGCTCAAGGATTTCAACAGAGTGTTTTTACATCTTCGGGATTTCTGTGTGTGAAAAGGTTCCTTCTCACATTCCTGTGTTCCTCACTTTCTCTGTGGGTTTTTGGATGTCTGCAGAATCACGAAGACAAGGAGTGGAAGTTTGCCCGGGCCAAGCTGTGGCTGAGCTACTTCGATGACAAGTGTACGATGCCACCGCCGTTCAATATCCTCCCGTCGCCAAAGACCGTGGTTTACATCGTGACCAGCATGAGCAAGTGGATCTGTTCACACACCTCGAAGGGGAAGGTGAAGAGACAGAACAGCCTGAAGGTGAGAAGAAGATAGTTTGTAATTGTAGTCGGGAAACGGCTGCCGGTGCGTTTTGGGGGTTTGAGTTTGATTTTTTATCTGGGATGGATAAACGAAGGCCTTTGTAAATTCTATAATCCTTGCCTGTCTATTCCATGCAGGAGTGGAGGAACCTGAAGCAGAAGCATGATGAGAACTACCAGAAGATCATGTGTTGCCTGGTTCACCGCTACCTGACCTCCACGCGGCAAAAGATGCAAAGCACAGACCAGGCCACGGTGGAGAACCTGAATGACTTGCGCCAGGACCTCTCCAAGTTTCGCAACGAGATGAGGGACCTGCTGGGTTTCCGGACGTCCAAATACGCCATGTTCTACCCGAGGAACTAAACAAAGACACACAGAGACTAGATATGTCTTGTCCATTTCCCCCTTTGACAAAACCTCTGCTTCTCCTGTATCTGGGACGCCGTGTGACGCGAGCATGTGCAAAAACTCTGCTCGTTGGATCACAGCTTTTAAAACCTGGAATATAACAAGAAAAATATGTATTCTCTTCCAAAGCCTCCAGACTTTTCCCCTACTCGTATTATTCAGCCCTTTTGTAAATAAGGAAAGCCATTGTTTTCAATAGAAAGACGAATAAAGATTTATGGAAAACTTTGACCCACTGGGGCTTTGATGGCTGGTGCATTTTTCTGAATGCCGATCCTGCTTTTGAGGCTACTCCCCTTGAAAACTGATTACTGGCCTTAAAGCCAGAACACTGGCAGCTGTTCAGCAAACTGTCCAACGGTCCACGCCACGTGAGAGTCACATTACAAGCGCCTGATCCATTCCCAGGCTTTGCAGATTATATTTGTCTGGATCGATCTCCGTCTCTCGCACAAAAACTGCAAAGCAAAGTTGAATGTTTCAGGAGTTTTTATTTGGGCAAATGAGAACAATAAAATATAAATAATATTCACAGACTTTTTCATATGAAAATATTTCTCATTTCATACCTCTTCCTTTAAAAAAACGATGACAGCTGAGTACGTGATGTGTGCTAATGGTGGAGCTTTTGCATCTGTAAACAAACTAAAGAAAAGAGCTTTAGCTAAAAAAGGTCCTTTTTTCACATCAAGCTGGCATGAAAATCTATTTTTTATTAAAGAATCAGGTATATAATAAATATTGCACTTTAAATCACCACATTTTAAACTTCCTAACCCCCCCCCCCCCATTAAAACTGAACACCGCTATTATGAACCGACAACATCAGCTGCAATGAATCACCTTTGGATAAAAGTCAGGCTTATTATTAAGCCAGGTATTGTTGTTTAATCAAGAACGCACTACAGCCTGAAAAGGAAAAATTAATTATGAATTGATTATAACTTAATGGAGCCATCATACTAGTTCAGAAAATAATAATCTGGGAGATAAACATGAGTCTGTGAATTGCTATACACTCTATTCTGGGCTCCTGGCTGCAGTGTATGACAGGAATGTGACTATGCAGACTATGAGTATGAACGGGCAGCGAATAGGGAGATAGATCGGAGCTGATTCCCAAATTTGCTGAGGTTGCGAAAGAGACAAAGTGATGTGTCTTAAATTGAGGAAGTTCTTAATGTTTTCTTGTTTATTCCCAAACCACAGCCAAATTAATAAATAGACAAATCTGAGCTCCCTTTTACTTTGTTGTGCCGGCAGCTCTGCATCCAGATTCAGTGTTGTTGTTTTTTGTGGCCTGTGTTTGTGTTTGTTGAGACGGAGGTGTGTTGTTTGTTTAATAATTGTTTCCATCCACACGCACCAGTCCAGTGGAGATCCTCAGCAGTGCTTGTTCTTCAGAACGTTGAGCACCTTCTGGTTCTTGGTCTTGAACGCCATGACAAAGTGCTGCGGGGCGATCTTCCCGCGGCCGTCCTCGTCCACGTGGCCCATGAAGACGTAGTTCAAGCCTAGTGAGGTCACACAAAACAAACCTGAATGCAGTGGCGGAACGGCAGAGACATTCAGGGAGGGCCAGACATCAGAATCTCCACGCGGCACGAGTATACTATATGTTTATACGCGTACATATAAACATATAGGATGCGTCATCGACAGTGAGTTCTTCTGCTCACCTCACACTTTGGGGGCGAGCGCAGCAGAGGAAACAACCTCAGAGCCACAGGTTATTCAAAGCAGCCAACCAGGAAGCGCACGGGGATTTTCATCACTTAGATAACGACCAGTTTTTCTGCAGCAGTGATTTCATACATCAGAGGGCACATTCTCAAGAGCACTGGGCCAATTTAATTTCACCAGCACTTACCTCTTCTGACAAATGGGCACTTCTTGCACAGGATAATGATCTTGGTGCTCATGGTCTTTCCTGCCTGCTGGATGGCCAGGCTGCCTTCTTTATACACGTTGATGATGGAGACTGTGGCGTACATGCTTCCTTCTCTCATCACCGCCGTAATAACAGTGCCGGTTATTACTGTCAAACAAGAAGGTGAGGACAAATAAAAGACACAGAAGTATTAAGGTTAACGTGTAAATACACTGTACACTTGTGAAATGTGCAAATATGTGTACGGTAAGAATTAAAACCAATGTTTCAACATCAGAGAAAAGAGAAATTTGAATTGTGGAATTTAATATCCACAGAGGTAACGTACGGTAAGGTAACAGGGCATCTGCTTTTTTTAACTGATCACACTATATCATATTGCGCATTAATTCCCATATTTGAAGTGCAGCCTGTCAGTAAAAGATGTCAAAGTGAATTAAGTGCATTGCCTCTCCACAGTTTGCTCCCAGGCTTTCATCGCTCCTTTTATGACCTTTTTATGGCTCCTTCATTTAACCCATGAGCGAACAGCTTCTTCTCAAAAACCCACAAAATAAAACATTGAGGATTCCGTCTACTGAGACTCTTTAGATGTAAAACTTAAGATGAGAGCGTGAAGAATGTGGCCTGTGATGAAACCAAAGTTAAATGTGTGAATTGCAATCGTCAAGCATAATGTAATTTTAAGTCACTGTGACCTTTGACCTTTGACAGCTGAAATCAGTTCATCTTTGAGTCCAAGTGACAAAAGGTGGGAAACGGATCCTTCAGATAACGAAGAGTTGTGAGGTCGCCTTAACCTTTGACCAAATCTTATCAGTTCATCTTTGAGTGCAAGTTAACACTTGTTCAAACTTTGAAGACATTCTCTCAAGGTGTTCCTGACATGTTGCGTTCAGACAAACACAAAGAAATGTGTGTTGTAAGTTCCCAGTGACCTTTGACCACCAGAATCAGTAAGTCAGAGTGAATGTTTTTAGTAAATTTGAAAGGCTTCCCTGGAGGTGACCCTGAGATATCATGTTCACAAGGCAAAACAAAGGTGCTTTGTGAGGTCACAGCCCTTTAACCACCACCAAATCCAATCAGTTCATTTGTGAGTGTTTGAAGTATATTTCAAGAAATTCCCTCCATGCTTTCTTGAAATATCGTTTTCACAAAAGTGGAACTGATGGACGCACAAGCCGCAAACATGTTGTTCCCGGCATGGAGCCATAAAAAATAAATAAAACAGGAGATTTCAAAAAGTGGGAATTTGAGATATGGTTTTACAGCTTAATTGATCGGCATCGAGACTGGAACCCCACAGTTCTCCCCGTGTCTGCTCTGTGCGGTAAATATGTGAAGGGATACGTTTCAGTTATTTCCTGTTCAGACTGACTGGGGTCTCCGAAAGTACAAAACAATACAGTTTTATTGTTTGAACTTGCTGATCACGGCGGAGACCGGACATTTAGTGGAGATAGCAGAGCCAGGAGGAATCTGATCTCATTCAGCACGAACTGGATTCTGTACACGGATGGCAGCAATATGTCTGGACCTCATGGTCAGTTTCATTTCCCGTCAGAGATGAGACTGTCCAGATATCTGCCTGTTTCATTAATGGTTTTAACTGTTGCTCGTTCTTACATACAACCAGTGAACTGCTTTTGACAATTCAAAACCCATATATCACACTATTAGATTCAGCAATACCGAAGTTATGACTGACTGGACAGATCGCCAACGTTTCGCCACATACAGAAACAAACAACTATTCACAATCACATTCGCACGTATGCAGAATTTCGAGTCTCTAATCAACCTGACCCTGATCTGCTTGTCTTTTGATCGTGAGATGAAGCCAGAAAAAACTCCACTTTGGATTAGACAAACTATTTTCAGCTCTGATACTGAAATGTGAAGTAACATCGTGTGCCGATTACGCCACCACATCACACGAGCTACTTTAAAAAAAATTCCACTTTGCCTTTCCTTTCCTTGGCTCGTGATGCAAATCTAGGCGGAGCTCTTTGAAACGCCAGCCTAACGCATGTGGTAAACATCTCCGGGAGGAAAACACATCAGAGAGCGCGAGATTAGCAAACGGAGGCCGAGCCCGAATCAACACGTTCATTTATCAACAGTTTGCCCACAGTCAGAGGCTGAGAGAGTGTTTGTGTGTGTGTGTTGACACTGGAGGCAACTGTGTCCTACTGTACACACTCCTTCACTTCCTGGCGGGCTATCAAGGAAGTCTTTGAGATGCGCGGCGGAGAGAAAACAAGAGGTGCAAAGATAGTGACACGATCGGGACTGTAAACGGCTTGTTGGGGGAGATTTGGTGCTAATGTGGGTTCTGCTGACGTCAAACTTGGGAGGGGCTGCACTGCTTCGGGTCAGACTGTGTGAGATCAGAGCATGTGTTCAACAATCAGGGAGCAAATCCGGAGTGTTTATCAGTGACTTTCACTCCAAATAATTTGCAATAAGCAGTGATGTTCTTACCAAAATTGCTGGAGCAGTAATTAGTCTCGAGCGTTCCCCGTCTTTTGCATTTCTGCTGGCACAGGGCGACGGAGTACTTCAGAGCTGCGGAGAGAGAGACACACACACACACACACACACACACACACACACACACACACACACACACATAAGTTCAATCTCTGTAATCTTACATCCACTGGAACCATATGTAAGCTACGGTTGCATCTGTTTCTTCTGTGGGTTTATTTACAGTCTCGGCCTCGGACACGTTGTACAGTTTGTAAAATAGCGAGACACAGAGAACATCTGTTTTTTGAGAGTTAGACATTTTTATAGAATCCATGAAAGAAAGAAATGTGCCTGAATTAAAGAAAAAATACGAGGCAAATGTCTGCATATTATTTGAGGAGATGAGCCAACCAGAGAGCGGCATCACGTGCAGGGAGGTGCCAAAGTACCCTGGCTTGAGCGAGGGAAAGAACAACAGCGTGTGTGGATCGAGTCGGAAAATGAGCCACGATTGTGGGTGCAGACACACACACACACACACTGTAGATGGACTCAGTTGGCTGAGTCTATATTTGGACTTAAAGTGTGTTTGCACAGAGGAGAATGATGCAGCACAACTGGAGGTTTTGTAGCAGAAATCCACTTTTTAACAATTTCATGTTAACATGAATCTTGTATTTATGTGAGCTATATTCAGATGTAGTAAAAAGAAGGTCTGATTCAGATTTCCAAATTAAAAGCAGTATAAAAGAGCATTGGAGGAGTTAATTGCGATTATGTTCTATTTTTACTTAAGTACAAGTCACTTATTGTGTGTCTTGCCCGGATCTGCTATCAGAAACAGATTACAGAGCAGCCCTCCTGTATTTAAACCAAAAGATAAACTCCAGTAGAGCACAGACATTATCGTCACGTAGCTTCATCTACAAAGACAGATGTTAGAAAATCCTCTAGAGGTTGTTATTGGATAAAAGTGGCTACCTACGTATGGGCCTGGTGGTGGCGGGCTGCGTGGTGGTGGTGGGGGGTGGCATGGTGGTGGAGAACTTCTTTGGTCTGAACTTGTAGTGTCCGATGAAGCCGTCTGCCGTTAGACTGAGATCCGACAGGAACTGGATCAGGAGCTGGTTCCCCTCGGAGAACACCGGGCTGCAGAGAAACACAACCAAACGACCGGGCTGAGGGTCAAACTTGAGATGAGATCATAGGACGGTGAAAGTAAAATCCTCGGCATGGCCGGGTCACCTACGCCGGGGGGCTGTCTCCACAGTATTTGCCGATCCTCTTGGCGTCGTTGATTTCTGCCCCGTTGAAAATGGAGACGTGGTCGTAGCGGCAGTAGTTGTCTCTTTCCACATCAAACTTCTCAAACTTGACTTCAATAATCTGCAGCAAGAGACGCATTACAAGTCAAAATCCTCTTTCAACCACCACAAGCTTGTAACACACCCTATCGTCAGACCACGGCATTTGATTAAAGGCTACTCAGCATTTGTGGGATGATGTAGTCTACAACCCTTTCTACGCTGAGCTGTGGGTAATGTATTATGCATGTGTGATGCTCCATTTCTACATGCCTCATTCAACCGCCAAACTTTTCTCTTAGAAAAATCGAATACCACAACTAAAAGTGAACTTTTGCACTTGACATTTAGATATCATACCTCCCTTTACTTTGAAAAATGAAGATAAATCTAGACTCAGTAGAGCACACATCGCTACCATGGCCCAACAATCTCCTTAAATCCAATCAGGCTGCACCAAATTTCACACACTCATAGATATCAGTCCCCTAAATAGGCCTGATATATACATCAAGATGCTTTAATTATTCCCTGGAAGTCAGTGATATAACAGGTTCTTCCGTGACCGTGACTGCATCCTTTCACCAACTTTTGTGGTTATCCTTAATACTGCTAACTAACATACAAACAAACGTAACCTTTAAGATGGAGGTAATAGTCGTTCAAATTCTGACCTGGTTCTTTGGTGCCACTAAGTGCCAGGAACAGGTGACTCCCGCTGGGTAGTCCTTCTCAGGCCAGTTGGGCGTTTTGAAAGACCCAGAGGGTTTATCCAATCTGCCTCCACAGTACTGTTCCCCTGCAGAGGAATGACGGATGTTAAATCTTGGATCATCATCATCAGGGTGGTGATTGGACGATTACTTGGCAATTTATCATTCCTGTTGCTTGGAGGAAACGACTTTACAATCCTGTTAAACGCCGGAATTGTGAGTAAACCGCATGTTCATGCAGTCTCATTAAAGAGGGCGCACTAGTTGCCTTCTTTGTTATTATGAACACGGTAAAAACCAGGTCACTCCTGCAAAGAGTGCAGGTTAAAAAAAGACGAAATGTTTCCAGGGCTATCAGAGTTCAGTGGGATAACCACATGCACTGTTAACCCTGTCAGAGAGGAGAATCTCTAAGGGCATGATTTCTCTGTAACATACAATTTAGTTGATGTTTCCTTTCAAACATGTTTTAAGAAGTATAATCTTGTACTTTCCCAGAAATAGACCAGTAACAAACAGAGGATGTGTTGTCCTGTGCAGTTTTGACAACGCTCAGGTACAGAAGAGCAACAACTTATCTGTTAAATACATTGTTTCAGAGCCAGACAGGCTGGTTAATAGACTCTCAGCTGCCTGGGTACAGTGACCCAGACATTAGAATTCCAGAAAAATCAGTCGAGAGTAAAACGTCTCATTCAACTCTGTGATTCCTCTGACCTGAGAGAACCACTGAAGCGCTCAAGCAACAAAAAAAATCTGTGAGAAATTCCACATCAGACTGTGAGAAGTGTTGGGCTGTTTCTCCCTTTCTGTCCACATGTGGAAGAGTGAAACTAGTAGCTTTGTCTCATACAGAAGAAAAACCAAAGAGTCAATGGGGAGATCGAAAAAGAAAAACTTTAGTCTCTTTTGTTTTACTTTTTCTGTGCATGCCTTGAAAGTGACTCACAGATTTATGAAAAACCGACAGTAGCATCTGAAATGCCACCGATGCTTCCGAAACTTTTCAAATCTATATGATCCGATACCACGTCTTTGAAGTATGTTAGTTTCCCACGGTTAAAACTAATCTTTTCAAAAATCCTGTCTGGAAAATCCAACAAGTAAGTTAAGACCTGTACCATATGCAAGACTTCTGTTTCGAGGGGTGTTATGCATTCCTATAGATTGATTTATTTGTGATCTTTTCAGTTATGACAGTCACATTATATAATGCAATAAGTTATATGGCATTCATTCTTTGTATATATTGGTTTTCAAAGTGTGGATGCTGAGCAAGACCACACAACTCACAGGGTTAGTAGCTAACATATGTTACATTACGATTAATCAGTTATGTTTTTAAATGCACCGGTACTCGGTATATGCAATAGACAAGGGAGAAACAGTATTGGAACAATTGGAGCTAGATATTATGCAATGACCTCAATCAGGCAACAACCTTGTTAATTTGCTCGATTAACCAAGACCCTCAGCTCAAGCACACACACTCCCAGGCCACTTTTAAATCCCTTTATGGGGTAAAGTCATGACTGACACTAAATCCCTCATGGCTCCGTCTTACACCCTTGAGATACTCTCATGCCAAGAGAACTCTCCCTGCTTCTCCCACATTTGCCTACCTCTCTCATGCGGATGTGCAGCAGAGAAAACGGCCAGGAAGCCACTTCCCGCCGTGTTGGCATCAGACACCATCTGCAGGAGCATCTTGTTGCCCCCGGAGACCAGGGCGCCTGGCTTGAAGGTCCCACAGAAGCGACCGAGCCTCTGGCCACTGGGATGCCCGCTGTAAACATCCACGTAGTCGTAGCGGCACAGGTTGTCACTCTCCAGGTCGATGAAGCGGAAGGACAGGACCACCACCTTGCCCTCAGGGACCTGGTTGGGAAATCACAGAGAGCATGGAGAGAGGAGTGAGGGAACACCTTCAACACTGGGGATAAAAGTTGTTGAGTGATAAAACTTCAGGTTAACACCTTTCAGATATTGGGGTGTTGTTACTTAAATCGTGTACAACAATTATTTCCACATGATTAAACCTGACTGATGATTAAAAACAAACTGTGGCTGTGGTTGAGTATTTTTAGAAGGAGTTTGGTGAATGTGAAAGGGTTTGAGAAAAGCCTGGTGTCAATCATCACTTTTATCATTATAATTGTCTGTGATATATAAGTCTAACAGGTGGATATGAAAGTGCACTCACTGTGATTCTCCACACACACTTGGTGTTGGGGGGGTAGACTCCTGGGTACCCCTGGCTCCCAATCACTCCAGAGTCCCCTGTGACGTTTCCTCCGCACGAAAAGATTGGTCTGAGGGAGGAAAGGAGACAAAAAGACTGTTTTCTATTTCCCAAATGTGTATTTAAAACAGTAAACATGTATAAATATCAGGGATGGACAGTGGTTGATTTAATTCCTCCGCCAATGCACCATGCGTCAGTCCAGGCAACACTGCAGAATATTCCTCTTAATCTAACTCCAGCTTCTCCAGCTTCTCCACACAGGAGGACCCACGACACCTGGTGCACTGACATGAATAATAACAACAATTTAAAAAAAAAAAAAAAGGGTGTAAATAAAAAAGGTGTACCTCCGCTGGGTCTGCGCACAGACCTCTGTGAGGAGCAGGAGACTCCATGCGCAAAACCCGCTGCTCGTCCTCCACATGGTTGGCTTCGCGGAGCAGGCGCCTGCTCGCCTCTTCTCCTCCCGGGGCTCGATGGTGCTGCTGAGTGCTCCTGCAGCCAGGAGGTCCTGCGGGGAGGAGGTGCAGGGGCTGGGAGCTGGAGCAGATGAATATAGCGTTTGTTCTGCGTGGCTGGAGGGAGGGAGGCAGGGAGGGAGAGGGAGGGAGCACAGGATGAGGCTTCCCCCCCTTCTCCAAAAAAATAAAAAAAATAAAACGCTTGGAGGGTGAAGGGTCCTGAATTAGTTTCTTGAAGCACCTGGCCACGATGGCATGAATTAACTTGACTTGGAGAGGCCATGGCTGAACTTTGGCATTCCAGTTCAACATGTCTCTGTATATTCTTTGTATATATAAGTCTATATACACATATTTATACATGTGTACATGTTATTATTATTATATCTACTATTATTGTTATATATACTGTTGCTGCCATTATTACTATATACTGCTATTATATTGGTATAATTACTATCATATATAAATAAATATTATGTTATATTATATACTATATATACTGTACTATTTTTATATACTGTCTAACAATAACATTACCATCATATCATCAGGACTATTACCATCATCTTGCCACTGCACCTTATCTACCTATTTATCTTGTGTTTCTGTTTTTATTCTTTCTACCTCAATATTTTTTATTTTATTGTATTGTATTGTATTTTATTGTATTCAAATATACCGGCTGCTATGACAACTTAATTTCCCTTCGGGGATGAATAAAGTAATCTATCTATCTATCTATCTATCTATCTATCTATCTATCTATCTATCTATCTATCTATCTATCTATCTATCTATCTATCTATCTATCTATCTATCTATCTATCTATCTATCTATCTATCTATCTATCTATCTATCTATCTATCTATCTATCTATCTATCTATCTATCTATCTATCTATCTATCTATCTATCTATCTATCTATCTATCTATCTATCTATCTATCCATCCATCCATCCTGAGTGTGGCACAGACTTCATAAGTAGCTCGTCAAAGTGTCTGCAGTGCGCAGACAGGACGCAGTGGCCAGATGTGGAGGGACAGAGAGGACAGCTGTGGTCTGTTCTCCTGGAGGAATGTGAATCCATACACCAGCTGACTACACATGATATAAAATATGTGTGTTTGGATAGCTGCAGGCTGTTATGCTGTATGAAGTGCACCGGGAACAAGAGGCCGTGGGGGGGCTGCTGGAGAGCGGTGGAGGGCGAGGGCGCCACCTGCTGGGGAAGGGAACAGCTCAAGTTTTGTTTGTCATGTGCAAGTTAACAAAGGGTCAACGGTATAATGGAAAGTGTTGGACAAGAAGAGACCAGTTCAGAAGTACTTACATTTAAATATAAGCAAGCTAGAAAGAGCTTACTATTAAAAAAAGTAAAATACAATACAAAATCAGAATTCAGAATCAGAATTCTTTTAATTGCCAAGTATATTTGCACATACAGGAAATTGCCTTGGTGTGGTTGGTGCACAAAATTAAACAACAATATATTTATATATATATATATATATATATATATATAAATATATATAAAACAATATAAAACTAAAACTATACACAGTCAGATGTGCTTATTAGGACACATTTCATTCTAGCTGTATTTGTATTTAGCTGTAAACAGTAAACTTATTGCCTATATAACTGTGTAGCCTGTTAAGTCAAAGCGCAGCTAAAACTCCAATGTGACCTTTACATAGATTAAACAAGGTAAATATGCTTTAATATATTTATAGACAACGTAATTGTCTCTTGTCTCAATAATCAGAGTTTGTCCTTTTAAGCAGCACATAGGTCTAAACTGAATGAATATCAAATCAGCCTGGAGATCCCTGACCACTGTCATAGACTTACTGTTGTAGTCTGATTTCTGAAATTTTTTGAAAACCTCGCACTTAGTAAATTACGACAAAATTGTAATAACAGTAACAGTCTGTAATATTTTTAAAGCAGTTTCTAAATAAAGACAGGGTTTATGTTTGCCTGACGATTTTATTAATTGATGAAAAAGCAGCCATGTGCAGTAATATGGACAAATTGTGGATGTGATATAGAGTCTTCAATGTCATCAAAGGAGCGTTTTTAAGCCGGATCAAAGACACAACCACAACCATTGATCCTGTAGAACAAAGTCTAGGTTCTCAGGATCAAATATTTCAGACTCAGAATCCATACCAATGGATCTTCCTCTTCCTGTTCTTAATACAGCATCTTTTAACTATTTCAACCAACCCTGAGTCTAAAATGATTGCAAGCCATACCAACAAATGCATATCAATCAGTCTATTAAGTAGATAATGTTATGTTTCGACTTTTATTTTGTGGATCTAGCTATGGTTAGCTAGTGTGAAATGAATGGTAGGTGTTTCCCAGTGAATACATACTGTATGGGTCATTTTTATAATAATAATAATATAGCACTTTAAAAAATCCATGGGAATAAAATAACAGAGAAACCCACCAATTTTTTTTTTTTTTAATAAACGTCCTAACACATGTATTTGTATGTAAAGATCTTCACCATTGAGATGAGGAGGAAACAAGTTCTGCCATCGTTGCCTCGGCGATCGACTGCGACGCCTGCAGTGTCACATTCCCCCCGTTTCTTCTAATCGACGATCGATTTTCGCTCCAGTTCCACAAAAGATGGCGGACCGAACGCCTGGCGGCTCTCAGAAAGCTAGCGCGAAGGTAAATCCACTCGGCTCGGTTCCATTCACCTGCATCGGAAAACCACGCAAACACGAGTGTGCGCGAACAACCACCACCGATGATATATTTGTAGCGTACAAGAGACGACGGGTTGCGAATGTGCGCAGCGGTGTTAGCGACCTAGCGACGAGCTAACGCTAACACCGCTAGCTCCCACGGCCGCACTGGCTAATGTAGCTAAGCTAAGCTAGCGTTTTGTAAGCGGGGCCAGTCGGGGTTTGCTGCAACAGAACTGAATATCGCTGGTGTCGTAAAACGCTTGATGTCGTCACAGATAAACACCAGGACAAAGTGAAGGGGATGTGTGGTTGAATTGAGAGACATTTAAAAAGCAGGTTTGAACCCGGGCCTTCAGCCGGGAGCTCCTTGTTGTATCGTCCGCTGCAGACACTGACCTGTCGGGCCTCGGGCTGGTCGTCCTCGTCTGTCGCCTCCTCCCACGTCACCTCCAACCTGTCACCGCTGTCACTGAAGCCGCCTGATTCACTGTATTGATTACCAACAACTCAAAGATAGTGGCCATTTTGTAATTGCGTGGATGTGTGGCACGAACCAATCACATTCCCACCATGAGACGCTAGCTGGAGGTCAACTGCACTTTGTTTACATCTTGAGAGGCGGTGGCAGACACTTGGACTATGGGCAGAAGAGGTCTCTGGTTCGTCTCTGGTTCGACTCCGTGGAGAAACAACTAAAAGACGAACCTGGATTGACCTGTCCAAAAATCCAAGAGGATTCTCTCCCTGTCTAGTGCCCCTGAGCAAGGCACCTTACTCCCACAACATCTGCTCCCCATGGCTTCCCACTGCTCTGTGTGTCCTGCACCAGATGGGTTAAAAGCAGACGTTAAATTTCCCTCCTTGCATGAGTCTCCTTGCTGGTGCATGTCTTTGCATGTGTTTGGGACAAATAAATGTATCTTAATCTTAATCGTATCTTGTTTCCATGTGCAGGCGCTGCTCGAGAGCAAGCTGAAGTCCTTCAGCATCGGCAAGATGGCAGTGGCCAAGAGGACGCTGAGCAAGAAGGAGCAGGATGAATTAAAGAAGAAGGTGAGTGGGCCCTGCCCAGTTTGAGAATGTGGTTGTTATTACCTGTGATCTTATGAAAGACACGTCAGGTGCTTCTGAATTATAGAACAGTGTATCTTCGTAACACTGGTTTCTGTTTTCAGAAGGATGAGCTGCAAGCGGCGGAGATTTACGAGGAGTTTCTTGCCGCTTTTGAAGGAGGGGACGGCAAAGTCAAGGCCTTTGTCCGTGGTGGTATCGCAAATGCAACAAAAGGTACGACAATTACACGTTCTTCCCGCATGGATTACATTGTATAATAATTGGGAGTGAAATTGACCAAAAAATACCACTTTGTCCTTGCAGAAGAAGCAGATACCGATGAGAAGAAAGGGAAGTTGTACAAGCCCAAGTCACGTTTTGACTCTCAACCAAAAAGCTTCTTGCCCTTGGATACCCCAACTCAGTTTGTAGCAGTAGACAAAAGAACTGTAAGTGCTATCTTAGCCTCTCTTGTTATGGCTGTAACAAGAAATTCTTTGTTATTACTGTGCTGATAATATTTCCACGTCTTGTGTTACAGCCTGTAAAGAAGACTACTGAAAAGGAGAAGAAGAAGAGCAACTTGGAACTTTTCAAAGAAGAACTTAAGCAGTAAGCTTTTCTTTTTAAAAACTGTATTTGCTTCTTTAAAATTTCAATTGTAATAAGGTGGCAGGGACTAGAGGTTCTCAGGTGTTATAGTGTGGAATGGTGCAGGGAAAAGTAAATGAACGCTTTCATATTCGCTTGTCTACGTCATTCTGACCTGCCTGCTGCTGTAAAAAGTGAATTTCCCCGATGTGTGGATCAATACATTTCTATCAAATCTAAACGATATTCTGTCGTTCCTGCAGAATACAAGAAGAAAGGGACGAAAGACACAAGCTGAAGGGGCGTGTCAGCCGCTTCGAGCCTCTCGCAGGCGCTGAAGGAAGACGCTCATGTAAGTGTTTATAATCTGCATATCTGTATCCGCTATACTAACTTGGCCTGAAATGGCCCTTTCTTGCTCTCCCTACTTAATCTCCCCCGCCACCCTTAATCTACCCTTGCCCTGAAACAAAATTTATACTGCTTTTCTGCTTCTTTTAGCGGATGGTTCTTCAAGAAGAAACCGTCCGTCCAGTGGTAATTTTGACTTAATACAGTGGCTGTGAATATCTTGCTAAGAAACCTTATTGTCCTGTCCGACAGCGGTAGGAAATTCTTCTTTCTTATCTCTCTCGGCAGTTCTGGACGATTGTGCGCCAGGTTCCCACGACGTCGGGGACCCGTCCACCACCAACTTGTATCTTGGAAACATCAATCCACAGGTGAATTTGCAGTCAGAGATATAAAGAAAGATTCGCACTGATTTAAACCTATTAACTTACCTATGGGGTGACTACATGGAAATGTGTTGCTTATGGTTTTGCAAATATTTACGAAGTGTCCATTTGTGACCTTCTAATTTTCTCTGTTTATGGTTAATGTTTTGTAGATGAATGAGGAGATGCTGTGTCAAGAGTTTGGCAGATATGGCCCGCTGGCCAGTGTGAAGATCATGTGGCCGAGGACGGACGAAGAAAGGGCTCGGGAGAGGAACTGTGGCTTTGTGGCCTTCATGAACAGGAGGGATGCTGAGCGAGCACTCAAGAACCTCAACGGTATAGAGCTGAGTTCTTTTTATAGTTAAAAATTAGAATACCTACCCGTGTTCTCTCCAGCCCCCCCTAACATGTCTTTTTACTGCAATTACAGGAAAGATGATAATGAACTTTGAGATGAAATTAGGGTGGGGCAAAGGTGTGCCCATTCCACCCCATCCCATTTACATCCCTCCTTCCATGATGGAGCACACACTCCCACCACCTCCCTCCGGCCTTCCCTTCAACGCACAGCCCCGGGAGAGGTTAAAGAACCCCAGTGCCACCATGCTTCCTCCACCCAAAAACAAGGAGGAGTTTGAGAAGGTAACTTAGCATGTCAGCCTAGGGGTTTCTCAGGGGTTAGAGCAGTGTTTTCATAATTCTGCTGGAAGGAGTTTAGTCTTTTATTCTGAGCAGTCAGTACAGGCATTAATCTTAGTTTCTGTTAGTGATAGATTTATATCTTGTTCACCAAATTGAATTAGCTGCACTATATATTGAAAGTGTGCATATGATGAAATGTTAGTGTGTGGAAAAGTGATATAGAGAGGTGTTTATGGTTAGAGAAGTGTCGCAGGTGTTTGGCCTTTTAGTAAGACTGACAGCAGAAAAGGAAAGTTCATGTCGTTTTGCACTTTTAAATGCATTTTTTATATTTTTCACCTGTTGCCTTTATAACAATACTCACATTCTATGTTTATTATCTGATGTGACTTCATATACAGACTCTGTCGCAAGCCATAGTCAAAGTGGTTATCCCAACAGAAAGGTACATGTTTTTCTTTTTTTAAATTGGTTAACAAACTTAGACCAAACAAACATCCCATAATGAAGCCAAAAGTTTGATCAGTTGATCACTGCATGCTACAGGGGGCTGGTCAGTGTGGCTGAGCAATGGTTGAGGCATTTGTACATCGTCTTCATATTAGCACTTAGAATAATACTGACTGGAAGGTTTGTCGTGTATTTCACTCTTTCACCACCATCACCATCATTCATGATTCCCTTTAAAATATAAAGCTACAAATCATTAAAGAGCTTATTTAATATGCTGTTAAAAGAAAGATCCCGACTCTCGTCCATCACAGCTCCACCCCATACATCTACATTTACTTGTGTTGTTCTACTTTAGTGACATGGTATTCTTCCACATACATAGCCTGCTGACGCTAGACCTGTAGCTGTGTCAAACCTGCTCTCTGACCATTGCTCAATCAGACCGTCTGCCCCCTTGGCCTCTGTCACCCTATCAGGAGCTCAGTAAATCTGGCCCCTGCCAACCAATCCAAACCTTGCCAGCATTAGTTCCTCTATGACCTTTGACATTGGCCTTGGTGAGCAGCACAAGTTGAACTGTCTGCGGCAGCGAGGGACCTGAAAAGCATCATGGGATGGATTGGGAAAGTATACTGAGTTTTACCCTGCCATTGGTACGATCGGCTCCAATACAAGTAAATGTGATCTGTGTTGTCAAATGAAAGACACCCTTTGTCTCGTTGGCCACTTTAGGCTAATTATATGCAGCCTGCAGCACAAATCTCCCCCAAATTCCCACATCAGAACTCTAGTGATCCCATTTGCACTGTATCCAGGCATTACCAACTGCACCAGTAGATAACATGTTAAGCCTGTTGAGGCCAACAGTCCTATACGGCTATTTTGTATTAGTCGGGAGATGAGTCGGAAGTGAAAGGCACTTAATTGATAAGACGTTTTAACGGTGTCTTGTCAGTGTCTCGCGCAAGTTCTTCAGCTTCATTCGTCCCCATTTAGTTTAAATTGATATCTAGAAAGCGTCCGGGCAGTGCACTGTGGCCTTAAAGAGCACAGGCATGAACTTCAGTTCATACACAAGTTAGACAAATATTCTGTCACCTGATTTGTTGATGTTAAAGATTTTCTGTCATTAGTTGTAATTTTTATAAGTTTTGTTGTACATTGGCCCAGAGGCTTAATTGCACTTAATTTATGCCCGGTAAGATGACACTCTGACAGTTGTCTGTGTAGTAATATAAGTAATTGTGTATTTGGCACATCTGATATTTTATGTAATAGCAAGTATCAACCTGGTCTTGCACTGTGAAGCAGCAGCTACGTCCTGCAGCAGTTTATTTTGGAACAGGCATCTTGTCTTAGATAAGACTGTTTTGAGTGTCAATCCACCGAGCATAAATTAATCTTTGACAGGCAGGCTTTTTTTTTGAGTGGTCACCAGTCAGGCCAGTCTGAATCTGTTTGCTTTAACTGTGTTTTTCTTGTAGGAATTTGCTCTCTCTAATCCACCGAATGATCGAGTTTGTGGTGCGTGAAGGCCCAATGTTTGAAGCCATGATCATGAACAGAGAAATCAACAATGCCATGTACAGGTAAGGGATACTGCACATCAGGAATTTATTGATTATCGTTATAGCCGTTGAAATGCAGAGGTATGATGGCTTTTACTTTGTTTTTCTTCCAGGTTCCTTTTCGAGAACCAGAGCCCGGCACACGTATACTACAGATGGAAGCTGTACTCCATACTACAGGTTTGATTTCTAAGTTAAATGATTGTTTCAGTTCAGCACAAAATGTCAGTGGCGTCCAGCACAGACGGAAGAACAACATATCATAGTCCTGCAGGTTTTTATTTTGATATTTACTGTAAAATGTGGCTTTCAGGGTGAAGCACCAGCCAAATGGCGAACAGATGACTTCAGGATGTTTAAAAATGGCTCTTTCTGGCATCCACCTCCTCTTAATCCATACCTCCATGGTCCTTACGATGATGGGGAGGAAGAAGAGGATGATGAGGACGGCGTCAGGAAAGGAAGCTTGAAAGAAGAGTAAGACTCATAATGTTATATATAAGTGAAACTGCTTAATCGTAATTTGTTTGACTGTTGTGTTCGAATCTGCTGTTACTGATCACTTGTCGTCCCTCTCTGCAGCGAGCGAGACAAACTAGAGGAGATGCTCCGTGCTATGACTCCAAGGAGAGGAGACATCGCAGAGGCCATGCTGTTTTGTCTCAATCGCGCTGAAGCTGCTGAGGAGATCGTGGAGTGTGTCACCGAGTCTCTCTCCATCCTCAAGACCCCTCTTCCCAAGAAGGCAAGTCCCAACACAGAGCTCTAGTGCAAAAGGGGGAATATCTTCAGTAAATTTTAAACACTGTGGAAGACTGTTGCCTAAAAATGTTCTGATATCAAATTAATTTGTGTTTTTCTCACATAACATTTCAGATTGCAAGGTTATATCTTGTTTCCGATGTGCTGTATAACTCTTCTGCCAAAGTAGCCAATGCCTCATACTACAGAAAATAGTAAGTTGTTTAATACATGTATCTTAAAATTAAGGTATTTAAGTCACCAGTTGTTTCTAATTCATAAACCACAATCTTTCCCTTATCTCAACAGTTTTGAGACAAAACTCTGCCAGATTTTCTCAGACCTCAATTCAACATACAAATCCATACAGGGCCACCTTCAAAGCGAGAACTTTAAGGTACCAAATGTCATTCACATCTTCTTCAGTAACGTTACCCTGTTGGATCATTACATAATTAGAGCCTCAGGTCACTCAATCATCTTTGTCTTGTTTGCTTCTTTGTGGCAGCAACGAGTAATGTCGTGTTTCCGGGCCTGGGAGGACTGGGCTGTGTATCCCGACCCGTTCCTCATCAAGCTGCAGAACATCTTTCTGGGTCTAGTCAATCTCACGGTGGAGAAGGAACCTCCTTGCGTCATTGTGGAGGTACGATAAGTTGCGATATAATTCACCATGCAATGCTTAATAAAAAACAATCCCATCAAGTACCAAAACCAATCTAAACGTCTTCTTTGTCCCAGGTTGAGCCACCGGAGGACATCGATGGGGCTCCGATAGGCGAGTACGTAGATGGGAGTCCACTGGAGGATGTGGACGGAGTGCCGATTGACGGAGGGGCCATTGACGGGGCCCCTATTGATGGAGCCCCCCTGGATGACCTGGATGGAATTCCTATCAAACCCATGGAAGAAGACATAGATGGAATACCTTGTGAGTGGTTGCTCAAAACGTTTTTATATTGGTGGTGATGAGGATCTCAGTTAAGTTTTGAACCTCTTGAACTGTGACAGTAACCAGTTTATTTTCTTGGTTTTGTAGTCGATCAGTGTAAAGAAGCGGCCTTCAAGGTAGCGCCTTCAAAGTGGGAGGCAGTGGACGAGTCGGAGTTATCATCTCAAGGTGAGACCTTTAGGTGGCAAATTATTCTGCTGTAATGTAAGAATACGTGGCACCTAAATTTTAGTTGTATGGATAGAATGATTGTCATGAAGCTGTATTTACCACGGTGCTGTTTCCTAATCGCCTCTCTTCTCCTACTCAGCTGTGACGACCTCGAAGTGGGAGGCGTTGGAGCAGCCAGAACAAACAAAAAAGTGAGTTGTGTTTGTGGACTTTGCGGATAATGATCTCTTCAGTTACACTCCCTTTCCTTTGGTGCGCTCACGACCATAACCCTGGTAAATTGTTTTCAACTCTGTAGAAATGAGGAGGACAGTGATGAAGACGTGCGGAGCCCTCGCTCAGACGAACATCAGAGCTTCTCCAATCCCACGAGAGACGATTCAGATACTAAGACCAAGATCTCTGAAATGAATGAGGAGAAACGCACCAAGCTCAGAGAGATCGAGGTACTTTACAACCTCTGCAAACCGCCATACGTCTGACAGCACAGATTCTGTGTTTTGGATTCACAAGGTATAGTTTTGACCATTTTCGGTTTATTGTGGTTTTTATTTAAAGGTTAAGGTCGTGAAGTTCCAGGATGAGCTGGAGTTTGGGAAAAGGCCAAAGAAGTCTGGTCAGAGTATCCAGGAGCAGGTGGAGCATTACAGGGACAAACTTCTACAAAAGGTACTGAAATAAACCCTGCTAATGTAACAAGAGGATACTGAATACAAAAAATAAGATTTGAAATGAGGTTAATATATTGTCTGTCTTTACTAAAGGAAAAAGAAAAGGAGAAACTTGAGCGGGAAAAAGAGCGGGAGAAGAAAGAGAAGGAGAAAGCCGATGCTCGGTTGAAAGACTTGAAGAAGGAAAAAGAGAAGGAGGACACGCCAACCAGGAAAGAGAGGTGAGAGTCGTTTAGTGCAAAGTAGTTTCAGCTTCATCCACCGGTAACGTTGTTGTATTGTTTTAAACTGTGCTTCACTAAACCTTGGCTTGGTCCCTGTCTGACAGACATGCGTCCTCTGTGGTTGACAGGAAGCGGCGCCACAGCGGCTCACCCAGCCCGACTCGGAGCAGCAGCAGACGGGGCCGCTCCTCCTCGCCGCGGTCGGAGCGCTCGGAGAGATCCGAACGTTCTGACCGCTCGTTCTCTAAAGACACAACCTCCCGCTCCACCCACAAAGACTCCCCCCGAACCAGCAGCAAGAAGTCCTCCAAGAGGTAAGAGAAGGAATCCGTATTACTAAAACAGATTATTAACAGGGCCATGTTGTGGACAAACAAAGTGTGAGATTGAGAATAAAGTTGTAATTTTGAAAGACAAAAACTTTTATTGGTAGTAAATTGGCATAGGATCCAAATTCTTGAACCAATCAAATTATTTCTCGAGAAACTGTTTCATTCAGATGTAACCATCATCAACCGAGGTGATTCTGTAGGCGTGAACAGTTTCTTGAACAAGGATATTGAATATTAGGTTATTTCTGAAACTTGTTTTAAAATATAACTTCCACATTCCTCATTTTCACTCCGATTCTCCGATTTTAGGTTTGTTCTTAATCTGTTCTCAATCTCCTTTGAGTGGCCTTAATGCCGTCATATGTTAAAGCGTTATCTTGGTTTGTACCTGACTAAACAATACAAGCCCCAGGTTCTTCAGTAATATCAGTGCTGTTTGTGGGGTTAAGATGTAAACGAAGTATCTGTGTTTGTCCCACCAGATCTCCCTCATTACCTCGCACACCCAAACGATCCCGGCGGTCGCGATCCAAGACGCCCAAGAAATCAACCAAGAAGTCCCGCTCCAAATCCCGGTCTCCTCACAAGTCTCACAAAAAATCAAAGAAGAGCAAACACTGACGTCTTTTTAGTTTTTTCTTTTTCTTTCTGGAACCTCTCCTCCGCCCCTCTCTGCGCCGTGTTGTATAAAAGATTGAGTGATTTGGCAGCGGAAGATCTCTGCCCAAGATAATGTTAATGTATAGATGATGAAGAGTGGAGGCTGCTGCATGGGTTGCCATCTGGTGTATCAAATGGATGGGGGCCATTGCTGTTTTATATTGTACAAAAAAATACTGTGCTTGTGTGTCCTGATTCCCATCCACCTCCCAGTGGAATTCATCAACGTGGTAGACCACTCCCATACCGAGTGTGACGACAATAGTCTTACAATAATGCTGTCATTTTCTGTTTTTGTAGTTCACATTAAAAATAATTCCTAATAAACCAGTTTCATTTTTAATCAAGTTTAATGTTTTGACAATCAGAAAATTTGTCTTAAATTTACATTTAGTGCATTTTGGTTATATTACATATCTCACAAGAGTTATTGGAATCTTTTTTTTAAAGGCAGGATTTAGTTAAGGCACAAATAGTTCCGGCTGGTGTGATCGTTACTCTACAGTTTGGCCTGAGTCTTCTTCAGTTGATCCCTCAGCTCCAGATGAGCAATGGAGGAGAGGTGAACCTCATCGGGTCCGTCAGCGATGCGCAGAGTCCGCACGTAGGAATACCTGAGGAAGAATATCGGCATCAGGAAGATTCATTTGATGCTCGTTCTCATTTCAAGATTTCTGAGGGTCTGAAAGATTAATCTTAAGCGTATTGGATACATTTAGACAGGTTTTAATTATGGTCAAATTAATTTAACGCTACTGTGTCTGATTATCCCTCATATCTGTTTTTCTTGAACTGGATCTTAAATATCATTCATTATGGCCTTTGTGTAACAGAAAATACTCACATCTGTGCCAGTGGGAAGTCTCCAGACACACCAGCGCCTCCGTAAACCTGGATCGCACAGTCCACCACCTTACAGGCCATTCTGGCTGCTGCCACCTTGATCATAGCAATCTAAGAAGCCACAAATGAAAGAGGAAATTAAGGAGCAGCTAAGAAACAACTGAAAACATTTTGACTGTCTTATTGTAATACTAAATTTGCATTTTTTTAGTCACAGCATCACATCTGACAGATCAGTATAAATCTCTGGGAGCAAATCTGTTAAATCAATCGACCTTATGTATTCTCACTGCAAAAACAGGTTTGCTATCCATATTATCATGTACTTTATAAGTATATAATAAATTGTAAGATGTGGATTTAGGCTGAACAGCCTCACCTGTTTGCGAGCAGCCCGACTTCCCACTGTATCCAGCGCCTGGGCAGCGTGTAGAGTCAGCAGACGTGTTTGTTCAATCATGAGACGACACTCTGCGATCCAGTGAGCGATGACTTCCTGCACAGAGAAAACACACACGTTCCTCAAGCTGTATCTCAAACTCTTCACCACTAGGGGTCAACAGTGGGACAGAGCTCGTCCTGTTTCCACAGGAATCTCAGAGCCGATGATACCTTACATGTTGGTACAGCTTCTTTCCAAACGTTTGTCTGGTGACCGCTCGCTGGCAGAGCAGCTCCAGAGCAAACTCTGCCAGGCCGACCGCTCTCATGCAGTGGTGCAGTCGGCCCGGTCCCAGCCGGCCCTGAGCAATCTCAAAGCCCCTCCCTTCTCCTGAGAATGAGAAGAGGGGGACAGCAGAGACACATTAGGAATGATGTTTACGCCCTAGTGACCTCATGAACAAAATCGTTAAGATCACTGTGTCCAAACACAATAAAGATATGCATCGTATCTGTGGTTTTACAGGGGACGTGTGCTTCTTGAGAAGGAAACAAACCACGCAGCAGTGGAGTCTCACCCAGAATCATGTTGCAGGCAGGGACACGCACGTTTTCAAAGTGCACTTCCAAGTGGCCTCCGTGGATGGCATCTGAGCACCGAGACAAGAGGAAAGTTTGAAGAATGTTTGTGTGGTAAAAATACAGAATAAACAGTGTAACACCCACCGTCCTGTCCGAACACGGTGAGAGGTCGGACTCGTTTGACACCCGGTGTGTCCATGGGTACGAGGATCATGCTGTGTTGGCTGTGCCTGAGAAACACATTCATAACAAAGGGGGAAGAACACTATTTAACTATTTGATTTAAATGGGAAATTCCACAATAACGATTCTACTAGTTCATGCTGCTCTGAAAGTGGAACATTTTACAACAGACATTAACGGTGACAATCTACAACAGGACTTATTTCACACGCTTCCAAACGGTTGGGTGTGTCTGACAGTGTAGGTGTGGTGGAATAAATTACTCCCCATTTACATCTTCAACACATGTAGCTGATGATCTTTTGGATAAAGATCAGTCCGCCACAAGCATCAACAAGATTTGATTTAATGCCTCGTGATACATCAAACATTTGGCAGGGTGGTTCAAAATGCAAGTGCATGCTGGGAGGTGCACTCCGTCCCTGAGCAAAGTCCACAACCATTACAATAGCAATATAACAGAGGGAGTTTAACGGGTGAAAAGTACAAAGGTTTCGCAAACAAGTAGCACAGCAGCATTTCAATAGAAAACAAATCATAAAAAAAAAACAGAAAACGGGAAAAAGTGTCTCAAGCACCAGAAGAGGGAAACAAACATGAAACGACTCCTCTGACCTGCTGCCAACATCTGGAGAAGGGCTCCTGCACATCACAATGGCCACTTTGCATTGAGGATTTCCAGCACCTGCAGGGAACAGTCAGATACACAGTGGTTCATTTGTATTCCAGTCTCGTCAATTCAACAAACAACAGGGACAAACAACTTCTCACAGTTTGAGTTTGTCCTTAAACTTCCCTCGACCGGAGAGTGCGGTCAGAAACTGAGAGGCCGTGACAGATTGATGGCAACGCAGCCACAGGTTGAGTTTATATTTTCACCCGTAGTAACTTCCTGTTTGTCATTTAAGAGATTTTCTTTGTTGGAGAGAAGTTGAAACTATGAGTTGTACCTGGAAAACAATAATTCAAAAATGTGCAAACACTGTACAGAACTCCCACTAGAGGGCGAGGTCATACAGACCCAGCAGTATTAATCAACTTTACAAGGTGTTAGACAAAGCAGATGCAGAGGAAGTGATGAAATGAATAACTAGATAATATTATTACGAAGGAGCGCACACACCTCCGCCGAGGCCGAGCCCCCTTATGACACCACATCTAAATCCACTAGATACAGATTATTGTTTGGATCCTGCACCAAATTTTCATTCATTCTCCTTTCTCATAAATATCCGCCATTTCTCGCAATGTTCAAGAAAGTTAATAAAAATGTTGCACACAACATTCTTCCATCGAGTTTCGTTGTAAACACTCCGGTAGTTTTTGCGTAATCTTGCTTACAAACAAACAACAAAGAAACAAACGGACGGGGGTGAAAACATAACCTCCTCATGGATGCAATGAACTTTAATAACAGTCTAGTCAGAAAAGATCTTGGATCCCTAAGGCCCAGTTGAGGTGATCTGACTTCCTGTTTATATCCCCGTCCCAAGTGAAAAACACCTGTCCCCCGAGGACAGGACATATGGACGCCAGACAGCTACAGATGAGACATTTGATTATTTCCAGTCACAGCTCATAAGACATAAGAACACAGTCCGACTGATGTTTTGTTTTTAAACTCTCTGTGTTCGCGGTTCGGGTTACGGTGCCTTCATTGTGGCAAAACCACATTTTCTACACACCCAACTCCACCCAGAGTTCACGCACTGTAAAGAAAAGCCTGTTTGGTTTTTCCTGCTAATTTAGTTTCCCTGTTAACTCTGAGGTGAGGTGACTCCACAGCCGTGTCTATACACGACTTATCACCACTGGAATGAAAAGCAGTAACTCATCTTCCTTCGAACATGACATCCAAATATTTAGATTTTATGATGTTGAAGTTGTAAGAAAATGTTCATGTCAGGATCGTGTATAAAATGATATATGACGTCTCTTTACTTCACTAAAAAGGTTTTATCTTATTAAAAAGGTTTTATACACCTAGTTCTAAATCAAAGTATTTTAATGTTTATACAGAAACATGCAGAGAGACGAGTGCACCTTCTCTGAGGAAACTGAAATTGTGTTGAAAAGAAGAACAAGCAAGAAAACTACAATACTTAAACATTTCAAGTTAAAAGTAAAATGGAGTGATTTAGTCCACAGGATCTTTGCAGATGTGAGTAAGTCCGGTAAACACTGAACTGAACATTTCCCGCAAACCACACAATGAGTTCTGTAAATGGGACAAACTGCGGCGACCAGGAGACTCCCTGTGTGACATCACGAGTGGGAGCCAGCGAGAGAGCAGAGCTACGTGGTGAGGAGAGTGTCGACAGCAGAGGGAGGCGGGACAGGGCCGAGAGGGAGAGAGATCAGTCACTTTAGTCCTGCAGGAAACACAGCTTTTCTCCTCAGGACTCACTAAAGCTGTTTGTGATTTTGAATAACAAAACGGATTTTTAACAATCAACTTCACACAATTCACACAGCAGCTGAGAGGAGGTAAGAAAATCTTTCCGTTAATTCCTGTTTTTTTTTTAAAATAGTTTCTGATTTCAAAAACAAGCCAAACTCTGACTAGAACGCACAGAAATCTTGAATCCACAATCTTTACCAGACTCGTACTAAAAATATATAATGATTTAACTATGTTGTTTGATTTCTGCATTTACATGGAAATGTATTGTAACTTGTGAAGTCAACGGTTCCCTTCGGTGCTAGAACAACAGTCAAAGTCCAGGATATTTTATGAGGTTATTATAAACACAGTGAGGTAATGATAAAGCTGAAGTGAGCCTGATGCATTTGTTTTGAGTGTTGTTGAGTGTGTTGTGTTGTTTTTATCTCATCACAGTTTCACTCTTGGTTTTCTGATCAGTAACCAAAGCAAATCCTTATCCCACTTAAAACTCCACTGTCAGAATAAAATGACCATAAATGAATTGTATGTCATTTAATTTAAACGTAAATAAAAGTGGTCAAAACTAAAAAAAATACAGAAAATAATTCAACAGCTAAATCTAATTTTATCGCGACGTAAAAAGTGTGTTTACATTTATATTGTTTGTTCACACATCAGCAAAATAGGATTACATTTCCTATTATCATTACATTATTGTTTATATTTAATTATTCATTTACATATGTATATTTTATTGTATTTGTGAAGACCAAATAACAGAAGCAACAGCTAGACAAACGTATATTAACCCATTACTCCTCTTGCATATGAAGTGCAGCTGTTGACAGCAGGAGAATACTTGACATTTCTGTGTTACCATGAACATCTGTTCCAGAATTCCTGCTCCTCCCATTTGGGAGATAATGACTCATTATGTAAAGAATCTGGAAACGTTTCATAAAAGTGACAAACTGTCATCTGTCTATTTAACACGTTTTGCCAAAACGTTCATGAGATGCAAAATACATTGATTTATATCATCAGTCTATTTTGCTGTTGGGTTTCTAAGTTTCCTACAAATGTCACGTGAAGAGTAGAAATATCTTCGTGACCTAAAGTATTAACTTCTATTTAGTTGGATTCCGGTGTTTCCTCAAGGTTTAATATATTGTTTTCCCAAAGAGAATTATCTCTTTTGATCAGAGACAAGAGTCGACTTGTTCACTCACACACACACACAGTTCAGTATTTTCTGGTCCTCAGCAGACATAACATCTGGAGCCAACAACTGTGAGCGTATGTTAACAATACAATGAGTCTCGATGACAGTCTCACTTCCATAGGACGTCCTGTTGCACCAGTCAAAAGCAACATCCTGGGATTTGGATCTGTTGAGAGACCTTAGTCACACCCGCGTGTCGTCCTCATCTCTCCTTCCACATCATTCCTGTCATTCCTGACCTTTTGACGGTCTCCTACGGGCCAAATGCCGATAATCACTCAAACAGAGGAACTTGGAGCTGCAGACATTGATCACGGCATCCAACAAAATGAACACTATCTGAATTCAAAGGGTAATTAGAGGGTCGGCAAGTCTTCTGGTCTGCTTCTCATCCCTCAGAGCTGTTTTCACCGGGGTTATTCAAGCCGACACACAGTTCAAACACACAGGGCTTAGGCCATTAGGGAAGCCACGCAGGAGAGATTCCTCTGATGCACAAACAGAAACAACCTCTCTGTCCTGCTGCAGAGGAGCTCATGGTATACAAAGATCTCATTCTGGGATGCAACACAATGGGCTGATTATGTATTTCATAGTGTGAATCACAGCATGGAGGAATTAAAAAGGGCAAAGTGAAATGTTCTCAAATTTGAAAATAAACAGTACCCTTTCTTCCCCCGTACAGAAAAAAAGAAATGATGGAAAATGTAATTTATCACGAGGACGAGGACGAGGACTCCAGCTTCAATGACACCTACGATTACGATTATGAACACAGTGTCTGCGACAAAGAGACGGTGCGCACCTTTGCCAGCTTCTACCTCCCGGTCGTCTATGCCCTGGCTCTGGTGGTCGGTCTGGCCGGGAACGCCCTGGTCGTGGTGGTCTACACATCCAAGCTGCGACTACGAACCCTGACAGACGTGTGCATCCTTAACCTCGCCATATCCGACCTGCTGCTCCTCCTCACCCTCCCCTTCTGGGCGGCTGATGCCGTCCATGGATGGAAGTTGGGTTCGGCCGCCTGCAAGATCACCTCCTTCCTCTACAGTGCCAACTTCAGCTGTGGGATGCTGCTGCTGGCGTGTATCAGTGTGGATCGCTACCGCGCCATAACCCAAAGTCCAGCAGGCAGGACTGGGACAGGTGCCCGGCTAAGGAGGCAATGGCTCCTGGTGTGTGTGGTGTTGTGGGCTGTGGCCAGCTTTCTTGGCCTTCCCGAACTTATCTTCTCCACAGTGAAACACCATCACAACCGGATGGCCTGCACAGCCGTCTACCCCCACAGCATGGCCAGACCGGCGAAGGCTGCCTTGGAGCTGCTGGAGGTGACACTTAGATTCGTGCTGCCTTTCTTAGTCATGGTGGTGTGCTACTGCTCGGTGGGCCGGATCCTGAGCCGGGCGGCCGGGGTACGAAGAGACAGGAAGTGGCGCAGCCTGCGAGTCCTGCTGGCTGTGGTGGCCGTGTTCCTGCTCACCCAGCTGCCCTACAACGTGGTCAAGCTGTGCCGAGCGATGGACATCATCTACATTGTGACCGACTGCGATGTCAGCAAGGGCCTGGACCATGCTCTCCAGGTGACAGAGAGCCTGGCACTGACCCACGCCTGCATCAACCCTCTCCTCTACGCCTTCCTCGGCTCCTCCTTCAGGGTTCACGTCCTCAAGACGGCCAAGCACCTTGGACAGAGGCTTAAGAAAACCACAAGACGCGTGAGAGAGGAGCCGGCAGTGGAGATTTCACTCAACACGTGCAATCCAACGCATTCCCAGTCTGGTTCAGAGGACCCAGACACAAGCACCTTCAGTATTTAAAGCAACACTATGTTACTTTTACTGAGCAATTAAGGGATTTTCATGTTGAGAAAAAACAAAGCCTATCAATCTATTGACTACGCACTGAACTGAAACACAGCTTATGCCCTGATCCCCGGCTTCCTGAACCTGAAGAGCTTCTGCTGTAACAATTCCACCAAACTCTGTTGAAAATTCTTGATATTTGAAAAGTTTCCTCGCTGATTACTGGTAATAAACTCAGTTTTTTAAGACTTCTTAGTCTTTTTAAACGATCTAGAGTTCAGCATTACTCTTGAATTTGCTAGAACTGATTCTGACAATTTCAGCAGGTCCTATCAGTCAGTAACACACTTCTTACAGGAGATCATACCAACTCACTGACGTTACAGAGAACAGATGTTCAGTGGGAACGAAAGCGGCACTAATCAGTCAGTGGACCAAAACCAAAAGATGCTTTATAAAAGGTGAAGAAAAGTTGTATAGTGTTGCTTTTACTCATAACATATATATTTTCCTGTAAGCACCTGTTGTATCCATGTATATATGTTTGCACATCTTTTTGTATCATGTAAGCTAGACATAAATAACAATGTACATTAATTATTAGTGAAATGAATATATATATAAAAACGTTGGGTGTATATGCATCAACTAAGCAAAAATATTTTCTATAAATAAAGTTTTTTATTGAATAAAGCAAAGACTTTATGTGTCATGCATCTATCTACATCTGTTAGAATTAAACTCAAACAAATCCAATTCAACACAACAGCCTGTGCCTCTGTCCAAACAACCATCTGCATCCCATTGATCCCATCCGGTGGCTTTGTGTTGGGCTGTGACTTTACTTCACAGTTGCCGACCAATTGAGTTAAAAAAGAAACAGATTTGGCAAACGAAGCCAGAGCAGCAAACAGCACAGGCGTGTGGCTCTCTTCAATTTCAATGATGTTGAATAATGTATTTAAAATAAAGCTTGAGTGCATTTCATTGGTCGATCTATGTAATGACTAAACATTTCATACAACAACACAACTGAGACTTTAATCTTTTTCCCTTTGGATCGCCTCCATGTGACATTAGACTCAAGCAAACACTAACACAGCAGATCAAATGTAGGCTCTAGTGTTTGATGCTAACAGTGTTCAAACCTGTTTACACTGGAAGGGGGTCATCTTTATTCCTGACTAGCTTTTAGAAAGCTTGAGACAAAACAGTTTTCTTTGTTTATCATTCTTTCCGATTGCTTTCAGCATCTGACAAATGAATGGACTGTAATTTGCAGTACCTGGAACGTCTGTTCTTTCCACTGTAATGCCTCCCAGCTCGGATCTGTGGGAGCTCGACACCGTACAATCAACACACTAGGTGTGTCTTCTTACTGATACAAAAGGTGAGGCTGAGTTTGTAATAGTTTCTTTGGTATTAAATGTATCAAGTTGCAAGTAACAAAGCAAACAAGGAATTTCCTAATCCTGTGCGACCCAATTTAGTCATTAATCAACAAGCCATCACAGGCTCTACCTGTACAATCTGTACTTCTTTATAAATGATTAAGATCCACTCCACACGAACGCCATACTTTTCTTAAAACAGCAAATCTTTAAATCAATGTTTCAACCTTAAACCACAACATATAATCCTGATTTTTCCATTTAGCAAAGTTAACTAAGCCTGACGAAAGCCAAAGTTAGAATGACCTGCATGATGATTCCTACAGTGTTGAACATGTGGGCATCGTCTGTGCTTCTGTCTGTAAATACAAGTCCCTACGGCTGAGAGATTACTGGTCTGGGAATAATTGCAGCACATTATCAGGCCCACGGGACCGTCCCACTGCTTCCACACCACCGGGCAGCACAGGACCTCCCGTCCCGCCAGAAAACAATTCTACACAGAGGGGAAAGCAAGGAAGAAAACTGCAGACTGTGGTAGAGTGTGAAGATTGTCGCCAACATTTTTCAAGCAAGTAATTTTCCAGAAAGTTTAGGCGAAAGCAGGAGATTAGTTGTACAAAGAAATCTAGTACAACCTAATGTGGGTACTGCTATGTAATTATCAAAATGACTGAATGAGTGAATACACCCGAAAGGTACTCAGCTGTGTTCATTCCTCTGCCAAGGCCCAACAGTCCCCTTATGAAACCAGATTTAAACTCTAGATATTACATGCTGGATTTTTAGTTCTTGTATAATCTCACTTACAATCAAACAAACAGACAGGGGTGAAAATATAATCTGCATCTGAGAAGTCTTTACTACTTTGTTTGTCTCTACGGCAACAGGTCCTGTACCAACACATCCACAGATCCTCCTTTAGGGGGACACGATGCGACGGCTGCCAAGCGCCTTGGACGACATGTTGGGAAACACCGCTGACACGTCCATGAGGAACATCTGATAGCTCGAAGGAATGCGTTACCATAGCAAAACATAACCTCCAACACAATACTATAGAGGCTTAGTTTTGCTTATGCTTTTGTTGGAACATGAAGCTGAATTAAGTGTCAAGACAAGACCATCCCATTTTCCTCTCCTGCAAAATATAGTTTGACAGAAGTGCAGCCACAGGTCACAGTGAGGAGGAAACATTCCTTCCTAACAGAGAGATGTATTCATAGTGGCAGGGGACATTCACGAAACCCCAGTAGATTTGTTTTCTACTGGTGGAAATTTCACTTGAGAGAATAAGGAGAATTGTTCCAAGTAGAGTCGTACAGCATGACTCACACAGACCAGGCATGAAGACAGAATCTCAAAGTGGATATTTGGTTCATTTTTGGCAAAACCGTGGCGCTCTAACGTTTTTTAACAAACAGAAAAGATATCTGGGCTGGAAAAAAAATCAACCCAACAACAAAAACAACAGACCACTGTTTACCATTAAACTGGAAGTTCAAAGCTCGGGCCAGATGTGTGTCAGAGGAAACATCTGGAATATCTTTCAACTCAAAGTGACTGGAGAGGTGGGCGATGAAATGTCAAAATACTTACATGAGCTTTGGATATTTTAATGATGTCAGTAAAACCCTGAAAACATTTTAGGGCAGCTCTTCCAGATCAAACTGTTTTGTTTAGTAATATTAACAAGACAAGAGGGACCAATCAAATTTATAGAGCTGCTCAGCAAAGACTTAACTACACGTTAAATCCAAAGAATACTGACTCACACGTTTGAGAATAAACTTAATGAATGTGTGCATGCAGATGTTTTGCTGTTTGATGGTTTAAGGGTTTTATTTTGACTTAAAGTCACATCAACATTTATCTGAAGTCCTTTTTTAAATCCTGAATCACAAACAAAGACCTTTCAGTAACTGCACATGGTCTTTTACAAACACGTCTGACACGAACTTTCCAAGAATTACACAGATCCAAGAGTTTGTAAAGTTATTAAGAAAGTTGTTTGTGTTTTCTGAGTCATCTGCACTTTGGATGTCCATACGACAGCAGGGTGGGTAAGCATTTAACTTTGTAACAGAAACATCTTGGTTTACATGTAAACCCAACCCTTTCCGAGAACATAATGGTCCTCTCGGATTTACTCTTTGAAAAACATTCTTTTGTTTGCCTCACAAAATGGTTTAAAGTAAATCAAGACAGACATAAAGAATGCTTCTTTATTTGTCTTAACCTCCCTCTTGGTATTTTTGGCCCCGAAATGGACAGGAAAAAACAATCTGCATTCTTGGTGTTGTAAAGATTCTTTATACGTTATAATAGAAACAGACTTACCACTGCTCCACCATTTCTTGCCGTTGATGACGTAGTTGTCCTCATCCCTTTGAAGAGTGCACTCCATGTTGGTAGCGTCACTGGAGGCCACATCGGGCTCTGTGGACGACATCACAGGTCAGGTTTAAACTCACAAAATACTAAATCCTACACCAAGTACAACAAACAATTAGACTCTCTAACAATATCCAGACTGCAGAAAAGTGATTTGTGTTGAATCTTTTCCCGAATCTAAATTTTGGATTCCAGCTTTAACCACATCCAGAGAGGTGGATATAAATAGAGCAGTAACAGTTCATTTTCATACCTCAACTGTACCGCGGATGAGTCTTAACGTCAGACTCAGACATTGTTTATAAGCACAAGTTGGAGGTGCCTTTCCTTCGCAGTGTAACAAACCGAACAAACAGCAGACAAAAAAATTCCCAAGGCGCTACTAAACTCCATGTGTGTTTATGAAAACCACAGGGAGGTTCACACCCACTGCAATCACCTCTGGCATGCTGCTTTTTCCAGGCTGAGTGGAAACCAAATTGGAGGAAAAACAGGGAGAAATACTCACTGTGAGGGTTTGTTGTTTGATATTTCTAACAAGACTATTTACAGTCGGTAGAAAACATGCCGGGCGAAACCTCGTCAACCCTTTTCTTTGACAGGAAACCCCAACACATGCTTTGAAAACTAAACCTTTAGCAGTGCCAAGTAACTGGGCACGGAATTGGCTCTGATAGGTACTTAGCGATCTCGACAAATTACATCCTTAATATTCATTTTGGTTTCTAAAAGCTGCCTTAAGTCTACAACCGGTACATCATTTCTTAAATATTCTTAAGCTTTGAACTTAACTTTCAAATCTCTACTAATTCTACTGTGTTGCAGCCCTAATAAACATATTTCAATAAAAAAACATGTCCCTACTCAACAGTTTTGTCTCAACCTCCCTCACACAACTGTATTTAATAACCTGTCAGGCTTCAGGGTGTAACACAGCACTTGGTTGACTGTGCTGAGGAACAAATGACTAACTGCTGTCCAATTGAAATGGACCTCTGCTGCTTTTCATTATCACCGGTTCTCTGGGATCTGTGTCCACAAATGTCCATTCACAGGCAAGAAATTAAAAACACCACAACCCCACAACACAAGGCTCACATCTTGAAATGACGCAGATGGGCACAGTCATGGAAAACTACCTGTCATACAGAAACAGGAGCGGATCTCTCCTCTGAGCAGAGGCTCCAGCCATCTCCTTTTCTGCTCATCACTGCCAAACATGTGCAGCACCTCCATGTTTCCTGTGTCTGTGGAGAAACACAACACGCAAACTTACCGTAAATTCTGGCATTAATTTGAAAACGAAATGCTCTCCAAGGTCTTTATAACACAAGTTTAACTCATTAAAGAGATTTGTATTGGAAAGTATTGGATTTTTATGTTTTCAGATGAGTAGAAACATGTTTTTGTTGTCGAGTTGACATGTTGCATTTAACCTCATGTTATCCAGAGCATTAGAAAACACACTTAAAGGGACTCTTACCTTTGTTGCATTTGAGAATTACAGCACATTCAAATCATCCCGCCTTCCTCCAATGCCCCACCCCCTCGTTCCCATCCGCGGTGTTTTTTTGAAGAAACTTTATTTACAAGCAGACTTACAATTACTGCCTCCGCGCACGCACGTGAGTTTTTGTTTACCAAAGCAATGGATTCGGTAAGTTATATACATTTACATTCACATGCCTTGATGACGCGGGCCCGAATGCGCCACAAGAAGCAGACGGAAAACCTGCATGTCCATGCAGCAAACAGACAGGTCTGTCGGCCAATAAGGTCCTTCGGTCCGAAGAATTTTATTGGTTGAAGTTTTCACTAAATATTATGAGAGTGAAATAATTGTTTGTTTTTACTCCTGGTGGGTCTGTCTTGCATTTTAGAGTGTCATTACCTAATTAATACCAATTTAACCTTATCCAAAAAAAGTGTAAAAATGCAACAAAGGTAAGAGTCCCTTTAATCTATGCTGTGTAAACAAAGAGCAAGGTCCTGTTGTATGTATAGTGAGTCGTGTGACTGACAACATTATTGACCATGGCCTCTAAATGAGCATTAATCTGTCTACATGTAGGATGTTTTACCAGGAGCTTGGCAGTTGAAGACTTCGGGGGCAAAGAGGCAACGTCCAGTTTCCTCTGCGATGTAGGCATAGTCCAGCTGACTGAGGCCGCTGACCGCCGGCAGGAAAAGGTTCCACAGCCCCGCCTCCCGCGCCTTCACCTGCAGAATGAAAAGAAAACAGATGCGTGCTATCACAGAGTATCTGCGTGCACAGACTGAACGCTTCAGTCAAAGTACATGTTAGTAATGTCAAGTTCAAACATAAGGAAACAATCATTAATTAAGAAACAGGGTTTTTGTTTAGTTTAAACTGGCAATGATGGATAATGGCGTGTGGAAGACTCAGAAGGGAGGTTCAGTGTTTATACTAAAAAAATATTGCCCTAATTTGGCTGCTTTGATACTAGACTTCTACACTGTTTTTTTTACTATATTGATACTATTTATGCAAGGGTCTGTGGAAAAGCAATTAAAGATGAATAAGGATGTGACAATATATCCTAAAATACCTTTAGATCTTCTATTGTTTGGGGAGTGTGCCACCTCTGGGAGGACTGAGCGTGTTTGGAGTAGTACTCTGCAACTTCCTGTGAGGAAAAAAGTTAACCAGTGGATAGGTCAAATAAGAACAGTAATCTTAACCTTTTCTTTCACAAATAAAAGCAACAAAGATCTGCAAAGACATCTCTGCACGACACTAAGAACACGGGGATGCCAATGATTCTGTTCTGACAAACTCATGTCCAATATCGATCATCTTAGCAGACAGATGTCTCTTCGTATCTTAAGAGGCACTGACCTCCTGAGCAGGAAGCACGAATTGTCTCATGAAGTCTTTGACTTGCTGGAGAACAGCCTGACCTCTAGCCGTCTGCAGGAAAAGCCTGTTTTCTGTCGGGCCTGTGAGAGACCTGGCAATAAACACACCTCACACATTCAAAAGACATCAGGGAAAACAGGAAGCAGCAGCTGGACACCAAATTCCTTTATCTGGCTTAAGTTTACTCAGCAGGTGGAATCAATCTGTATTCTGGCCTATGAGAGCACACAGAATAAACATCAGGCTCGTATCAAATGATATTGATACTGATATCAGTACATTCATACACATTTAAACAATTGTATCTGCAACCCACCCCTGTGCAATCTGCAAGGCAACCCCAGCCAAGGGCTCCACACACTGGCCGAACTGGTCTGCATTGGGAGCACTGGCATTGCCCAGTAGGTGGCGAGTGTAGACTCCCTGGGAAACAGAAGAGAAGAAGAAAAGAATCAATTCATCTTGTTTTCATTGTACATTTCAAGTATCCCATTTAAAACTATTACTACTAAACCCTTAAATGGAAATGTGTTTATATGTATTTATACAGGGGAAATAGAGAAAGCTGTGCTTGACACATACACAGGGAGACGCACCTGGGCAATACCTGCCATTTTAAAGAAAGACAAGGCCACGTAGAAATTCAACTGTGGCAAAGCAGACGGGATCCCCCGGCACCTGCAGTAAATGGAGATCAGATCCCCCACAGATGGAACACCTGCTCATTGGTTGGAGAGATGGGAGATGGGAGATGGGAAAGGCACGATCACAAAAACTGAACACTCACATGCGTATGTTCACGAAAATAAATTAAAAAACAATCCATCTTGTGGCCCAGTCATTTTCAGAGGCTGTTAATCCTGCACAGTTTTCATCACCTTCTATTCCTTTCAAGCTGCCTAATGTGCTGATAACGTTTAGGCCTGGGGGCCAGTAGTGAGGCATTAGGAAATAGGCCAGGTCGGCCAGAGGCTGCCCAGTGGTAGACAGCTCCCAGTCCAGGACTGCTATCACACGAGCCTGATGACAACAAATCCACTTAGTTCAGTTTTTATTGTCAAATACAGCAAAATGGTAAAATAACTAGGAAACTGTACCTCTGTTGGATGGAATATCAAGTTATCCAATCTATAATCCCCATGGACGAGCGTGACCTCATTGTCATTGGCTGGCAAATTCTTCATCAACCAATCAGACAGTTCATTCATGGCTGGGATGTCTCTGTGGGCTGCTGCAGTGTACTGCTTTGTCCAGGTGGACACCTTTAATGGACAAAATAAATATTGGAACATTGACTATAGGTTTTCCAGATTAGATATATAAAGATATTTTGATGTATGGAGGAGAAGGTTTCATCTCACCTGTCTCTTGCAGTAGCCTGCTCCTCTTCCATATCCTTCAAGGTTAAGCGATGCCACGTCCAGTGAGTGCAGCTTCGCCAACACTTCCACTGCAGCCACATACAGAGCAGTTCTCTCTACTGGACTCATTCCAGGGAGACGGAGATCCCTGAATATACGCCCCTGGTCAAAAGAAATAAACAATAGTGGGTGTTTTGAAAATGTGATTCAAATCAATAGTAACATGTGGAAGGAGTTTGATTGGAAGATGAAGACTAGGTTCTTTAAGACGCCCTCCGTGGTCTCTAAATTTGCAGATAATCCAGCGGCAATATACTGCTGGAGACGATGTGGAATGGTTGGCGACCACTCACACATATTTTGGGACTGCCCAATGATGCTTCCTTTCTGGAAGGGGATAAAGAGCGAGATAGATAAAGTTTTGGGAATTAATAAACTATTCACCCCAAGTCAGTTTCTTTTCGATCTAACTCCTGAAGGCATGTACACAAGAGACCAAGAGCACTTGTTACATATATTCTTGATGACTGCTAGGAAAATGGTGATAATAAAATGGTTGAATCCACAACCACCTACAGTGGCACAGTGGAAACAGAAGCTAAGGGAGGTGTATGGAATGGAGGCTTTAACTGCTCAATTACAATTAAGGTCTGATGTTTTTGTGAGGAGGTGGCTACCTATTGCAGGATACCTCTCTAACTGAGGGGAATCCTGTGGTACGATGGAATGTCTTAACTGTCCATTTATTTATTTATTATTTTTCACTAATCAGTCTGTCATATATAATTTGTGATGTTGTCAAGGAATGTTTGTGTTTCTTTTCAATAAAGTTCTAAAAAAAGAAAAATGTGATTCAATTCCCACTACTTGTCATTGCACAATTGCAAATAGTCTTTTGAAATTCTGCCCCGAAGGCAAAACCTAAGAGCTAAAAAATATACCTTCACATGCTCCATCATGTAGAATTCTGTTCCAATGACATCAACATCAGTGCAGTGCAACAGAGGCTGAGGGACAGGGAAGCCAGCGGAGCACAGCGCCCTCTGCACCCGGTACTCCCTGTCTACCTGCACACAGCCACACAGGTGAACCACGCAATCCCTAATGTTAGCTTCAAGATAATTGGGTCACAATCAATTTCAGAGGTCACTTTTTTCTAAAAATGTAATTCTGTACTACATGAATAAAAACTTCAGACAGTCTACTGTTGGTGCAACTGTAATCCATTGATTTTTCAGGTCTTTCATAGAAATTCTCCTGAAAAGCTGCAGTTTAAATCAGTATAACTAAACCTGATCAGAAATATATCACATACATTGTCAGCAGTTATTTACAGCAATATTATAGATGGATAAAAGTGAACATACATTTAATGGAGGAAGTAGTATTTGTCAAATTGAACTTTATGTCCAAAACATGGACAAGATTGAAAAGCAGTTTCTCTCTAATCCTCAGGGTGAACATATATATATACAGAACATATAAGTACAGAACATAATAAGTACTCAAGACTAGGGTTGCAAAGGGGCGGAAAGTTTCCGGTAAATTTCCAGAAACTTTCCATGGGAAGTTTAGCTCGGGAATTTTGAAAAAAAAAAAACTAGGAAAATTAAACGCTGAGCAATAAAAACATCATTCAAATCTCTATTTTAAAGATGTATGGAATGCAGGACACACTGCACGTTGAACCCTCCACTGTGCATTCTTCCATCACATGCACAGATAACTCCCAGCATCCTTCACTCTACAGCAGGGCTACTGAGGCCTGCTGTAGTGTGCAGGACTAGTCAGGTAAGTTTCCATGATATTACTGGGGAAAATATATTAGCATGCTGATTGAGGATTGTTCATCTGTTCATCTAGCCTATTTCCATTCATTTATCCATCAATTGTAAAATATGTTTACAGACGATTCCAATTGTTTGGCTAACTATTTATATCTCTGGCATTGCATTAGTGTTTTTTTACAAACTTTTTTCTCATCTTATTCTACAGAACAATGCCACGTGCACTCTCTCATGTGTGGAGACATTTCACCCCATCCAATGTAGAAGGAAAGGCTGTGTACATTTGCAAATACTGTGCAAAGAACTATGTTAACAATGACTCAACGATGCAGAGACGTATAGTGAACAAAGTTTCCTCAGGGCTCAAATCAGCCTATGACAACACAAAATGTTTATATTTATGTCTGTATATGACAAGGTAAATACAGTTAGTATAAATTACCCACAACATTTCCAGTTTATTCCCGTTAATTCCTGTATATTCCCGTTTATTCCCGTTAATTCCCGTATATTCTCGTATATTCCCGTTAATTCCCATGGAAAGTTTCCAACTTTGAATATTCCCGGAATTTTGCAACCCTACTCAAGACATAGTACACAGTACGACAGTGACTCTATATAACTGAGTGAAACGTGGAGTTAATCCCAGTGTCCAGCCATAAAATAAGAAAAATGTAAATCTATTTACAAATGAAGAGTTATACGTGTTATAAGGCACACATAGGATGAGAGTAGTGGAAACTGGAAGAGGGCAAAAATACTTAATTTGTAAAGCAAAAGCAGTTTATTTATAATGTGGATTTTACAGAACACATATGTTTACTTCTGACACTTCTTTGCCAAATAACCTGAAGTGACTTCCTCAGTCAACAAACCAGAGGAAGGGAAAGTCTCCCTCTTCTGGAGAGATGATGTTCGACCTGTTGATATGGACCCAAGTAAGTAATGATTAACTCGCTACACTTCACCTTGTGAGCCCCTGGCAGCAGCTCCCCCGGGGGCTTCTTCCTGAGGACATAGCTCCGGGACGGTGTCTCTATGAGGAAGGTCGGGTTGGACTGTCCAGCGCTGGAGGGACAACGACAAGCAGTTAGCATGTCAACAGTCAAACGGCTGAAATATGAGCTTCCGGTTCCCGGGTCTGACCTGAACTGCCTGACAGCGAGTGTGGCAGCATCCACGCTGACGGACAGATAGTTCTGGAGTCTGCCCACGTTGAATGTGTGTTGTTGTCTCACCGGAGTCGTCTGCTCGTCCATGTCTCAGGTGGACTGGTCCATGGACTGCTGGCTCGCTTCCGGGTGCGGCTGTGTTTACAGTCGGAGCGTGTAGTACGGTGGCCGAGCGAGCCCAACGCGCTGCACATTCAGAAAACACAGTTAAATAGATAAACAAGTGCAACTCAGGTATTTGTTACCATTTGATCCAATGAGCTGTTGCATTGTATAAAAACAAGTTAATTATTTCATCCCACTGCTCCCATGTTTCCTTTTGTTCTTCTACTCCCACATGTTTACAGGCATCTTTAAACTGTATCGTTATATCATATGATTACATATTTTTGTGAGAGAACAAATTGTAAAAATAAATATATAAAAATCTTTGAGTTAGTTTGTATCTCCATCTCAATTTGAAGTTGATCTGACGTAAGCCCTGGTACAAGTACCTCAAAGTAAAAATGTGGAATATGGCCATTTTCACTAAATGCAAAATAGTAGGCTTCCTGTTGCGTTTTTCCAATTGCACCTAATACTTTTTTGTTTGTCTGGTCATGATACACCTGTGTATCGATTTTTGTGAAGATCGGTCAATGTGAACACGTTCCGGGGGTCTTGGGGGCACCGTTGAGACATTCTGCGGCGCCCATTGAACATTCCTCCAGAATACATACATTTTCACCACATTCTAACTTTCTGCAAATTTTGTATAAAAACAATTTAATTATTTCATCTCACTGCTCACGTTTCCTTTTCAGTGGTGATGGAACTACAGCCAGGTTCGTCACTCTTTTTGCATCCGCTGGAAACCTCTCCGGTTGTCGTTTACGCTATTTGCTTAATATTAGTTTTAAGGGTGCACAAAGATGTAATGTCCACTACATTAATTTAACAAAAAATAAACATTTCACGGTTATTCATATTTTATTTAAACACAATAATTCGACTGTCAACCGTTTTCCTCGAAAGACTCGCCAGCCATAGATATATATATAAAGACTAAATATCTCGTTCGACGGAGCCGGACGTCACCACATGGCGGCCATCTTGCCAGAGGTTGCCCGCTCACCCTTAACATTGTGTTGGTAGTGGTAAATAACCATAACTTGCTCAATTTTCAACCGATTTTGAAACTGTCTGGTTTGTTATAAACGTCAGAGATGTAGATATGACACTGAATTCTTATAATTATTCATAAGAACTGCATTCTTATAATTATTCATAAGAATGCAGTGTCATATCTACATCTATATTATTATTCATAAGAACTGCATTCTTATAATTATTCATAAGAATGCAGTGTCATATCTACATCTCTGACGTTTATAACAAACCAGACCGTTTCAAAATCGGTTGAAAATTGAGCAAGTTATGGTTATTTACCACTACCAACACAACGTTATGGGGGAGCGAGCAACCTCTGGCAAGATGGCCGCCATGTGGTGACGTCCGGCTCCGTTGGCCGGCAACGCAGACGAGACATCTAGTCTTCTTTATATATATATATCTATGTCGCCAGCGATGTAGGAACCATTCTAGCCATGCGACCTGGTTTCCTGCCCGGACGATGTTGACAGGAGCACGCATCCTGACAGCTGATTCCAGTTGTGTGGACGTGTACTTCCAGAGCAGATTCTACCTCCTCTCTCGTCCGCTCGGTTCCATACTCACACTGACTACATTTCCATTGACGTTGTTTGACGTGTCGTGTGTCTGAGCCATGGCCACGGTGGAGGAGCTGAAGCTGCGGGTCCGGGAGCTGGAGAACGAGCTGATCAAGTGCAAGCAGAAGCAGGTCGCCATGGAGGAGGCGCTGCACAGACCCAGGATCGACAAGATGAGCGCCGAGGTGGTGGACTCCAACCCGTACAGGTGGGCTCTGTCTGCTGCTTGTAGATGTTTCAGATATTCGAGGTGTTTCTCTGAGGGTCGATCGCAGCTCTGGGGGAGGGGAGGGGGGGCGACGCCTTGTTGTGAGTCACTAACCATGTGGCAGCATCATCGTCTCATGGAGCTCCAGCTAACAGCTGCTGTCATGTACGGTCATGGAAAACCTGGAAAAGTCATGGAATTTTAAAATGTGTTTTTCCAGGCCTGGAAAATTCATGGAAAAAAGGAATCTCCCAAAAGTTATGGAAATTTGTTATATTCATATTTTCATGTCGTTCACTTACGCTGAGATTTAAATAATTCACATGCTTTTAAAGAAATACTCTCAAAATATAAGCAGGCATACCTGTGTTTGTGTCATTTAAGGTATACTGTATGCCTTGGAATTCTCATTGTTAGTTTGAATACTACATTTTGTCACTTTTTTGCGTATACACCGAGATTTCACAAAATGTTGGGTCATGGAAATTTGGTTTAAAGTTATTGAAAAGTCATGGAAAAGTCATGGAAATCCATTGGTCAAAATGTGTATGAACCCTGTGCTGTGTTTTCATTGCAGTCGTCTCATGGCTTTAAAGAGAATGGGCATCGTGGAGAATTATGAGGTATGATATCTGCAGTTCTAAAACAATATTCTAACAGGAAACCACTGTATTATTTGATTGTTATAAGGATTTGCAGTGTTACCATATTGTTATCAGAATCAGAATCCTTTTAATTGCCAAGTATATTTGCACATACAGAAAATTGCCTTGGTGTGGTTGGTGCACATAAATAACAATCAGACCTTAAACAACAATATATATATATAAAACAATATAAAACGAAACAAAACAATATATACAGTGAGAGAGTTAGAGTGCTAAGGTGCAGAGATTTTCTGGAATAGGCGGTGACCGTTAATATTCATTAACAAGGAAAACAGCTGTGTGTGTGTGTGTGTGTTGTGTGTAAAAGTAACTCTGGTGACTTGTCAACTGAGGTTAAACTAAGTTAACCTCTTAGTAAACTGATATAATGAGGGAGTGCAGAAGTAAAGGCAAAGTCTTTGAGGATTAAACCTATTTCCATAGTTTTTCCTCCTATTCCATCCATTAATAACACTTGCTCAATGCAGGTTTTGTCACATTTAGATTTACAGGTTATGTGAATGTTGTGCTTTTTAAATCATAAACTGACATTTTAGTAAAGGTACAAATATATTCAATCCCCAAATGGTCAATGCAACTGAAAAAGAAACGTTGACCAGAAGATGTCATTATTCTTTATGCCAGTTTACTCTGCATGGATTGTTCCATAATTGAAATGTTCTTTTACAGAAAATCCGGACATTCACAGTAGCTGTGGTTGGTGTTGGTGGCGTTGGCAGCGTGACAGCTGAAATGCTCACTAGATGTGGCATTGGTAAGGTAATACAACTGATTTAAATTACTTCATCCAAGCCATCCTAATGGCCTCTCATTTTGTTGTTCAGTTGTTTTTTCTGCTTGTGTTCTCACCCCTTCCTCTCTTCCACCAGCTGATCCTCTTCGACTACGATAAAGTGGAGTTGGCCAACATGAACAGGCTGTTCTTCCAGCCTCACCAGGCGGGCCTCAGTAAAGTGGAAGCAGCAGAACACACTCTTAGGTATAGTTCATTTGACAGTCAACACTTTTCCTCCAAAGCACAGACATTTGTTTTCTAATCGCTTTCCTGTTTCTCAACAGAAACATCAATCCAGATGTGTCATTTGAGATCCACAACTACAACATCACCACCATGGATAACTTCACTCATTTCATGGATCGCATCAGGTGGGCGTCACGACTCCTCATGTTCTAGGTCCCTCCTCTGTCCACACAGGGGAACAGGGAATCATGTGATTATTCTGTGTCTCCTCAGTCATGGAGGGCTGGAGGAAGGGATGCCGGTGGATTTGGTGCTGAGCTGCGTGGACAACTTTGAAGCCAGAATGGCCATTAATACAGTAAATAATATGTATCTTTGCTAGGGTTGCAAAATTCCGGGAATCAAAGTTGGAAACTTTCCATGGGAATTAACAGGAATATATGGGAATATATGGGAATTAACGGGAATTAACGGGAATAAACTGGAAATGTTGTGGGTAATTTATACTAACTGTATTTACCTTGTCATATACAGACATAAATATAAACATTTTGTTGTGTCATAGGCTGATTTGAGCCCTGAGGAAACTTTGGGCACTTGACTATATGCTTCTGCATCGTTGTGTCATTCTTAACATAGGTCTTTGCACAGTATTTGCAAATGTACACAGCCTTTCCTTCTACATTGGATGGGGTGAAATGTCTCCACACATGAGTTAGTTCACGTGGCATTGTTCTGTAGAATAAGATGAGAAAAAAGTTTGTAAAAAAACACCAATGCAATGCCAGAGATATAAATAGTTAGCCAAACAATTGGAATAGTCTGTAAAAATATTTTACAATTGATGGATAAATTAATGGAAATAGGCTAGATGAACAGATGAACAATCCTCAATCAGCATGCTAATAAACTTTCCCGAGTAATATCATGGAAACTTACCTGACTAGTCCTGCACACTACAGCAGGCCTCAATAGCCCTGCTGTAGAGTGAAGGATGCTGGGAGTTATCTGTGCATGTGATGGAAGAATGCACAGTGGAGGGTTGAAACTCAACGTGCAGCGTGTGCTGCATTCCATACATCTTTAAAAGAGAGTTTTGAATGATGTTTTTATTGCTCAGCGTTTAATTTGCATAGTTGTTTTTTTTTCAAAATTCCCGAGCTTAATATTCCCGTGGAAACTTTCCGCCCCTTTGCAACCCCAATCTTTGTTAAAAAAAAGTTGACCATACATTCTGTATTCCACATAGTTCTTTTTAAGTAATTATGTTCCTGTGTCCAGGGGTGTAATGAACTGGGTCAGATCTGGATGGAGTCTGGTGTCAGTGAGAACGCTGTGTCAGGTCACATCCAGCTCATCATTCCTGGAGAGACAGCCTGCTTTGCTGTATGTTTACACACAAACACTATCACCCTTTTTTATCCTTAACAGTATTTGAAGAATAAATCTGTAGTAATAAAGTTGTAATACAGTTATTAATAATCTCCTCCTGTGTTAGTGTGCTCCTCCCCTGGTGGTGGCAGCCAACATTGATGAGAAGACACTTAAGAAGGATGGTGTGTGTGCTGCCAGTCTACCCACCACCATGGGCGTGGTCGCTGGAATCCTGGTCCAAAATGTTCTCAAGTAAGAAAATGTCATTTATAACCAACCTAGAAACCTGACAACATTAAATCCACGGGTGTAAAGTTTCTGTTTTCTCTCGTAGGTATCTTTTAAAGTTTGGTACCGTCAGTTATTATCTGGGCTACAACGCCATGCAGGACTTCTTTCCCACCATGCACATGAAAGCCAACTCCCAGTGTAACGACCGCTACTGCAGGAGCCAACAGGAGGAGTACAAGGTGTGTGTGCTTGTCTACAGGACAAATGCCTGTAACACAGATACACAAATGGTGCTGTGCCAGTTAGAAAACATGAATTAATGGCTCCAACCTGTGTAACTTCTTCCCTTTTTAGAAGAAAGAAGCAGAGCGACCCAAGGTGGAAGTTGTAGAGGTGGAGGAGGAGGAGGTTGTGCATGAGGACAATGACTGGGGTGAGTGAAAAACTATTCCGGATAACGGTATCAGACATGCAACATGTATGTTTATCCAGATTTTCTGTGTGCAACATGTTCTATTGCCTCACATATGTATTAACTCTAATGTGCTTTGTAGGTATTGAACTGGTGTCAGAGGTGACTGATGCAGAGCTACAAGCTGCATCCGGCACCGTGCCTGACCTCCCAGAAGGCATCACTGTGGCTTACACCATTCCTACTCAGGTCAGGATTGTCTAAAATAACAATGCTTTTGATAATCTCATTAAGTTGAAATATTTTGAGGTATTAGTGACCTTTTTTCTTAATTATAAAACATATATCGTTTTACTATTGTGACAGTAGAGCCCCCAAAATATTCAGTGAAGTCAAACTGTATTTCTCAAGCTTTTTGAGGCCATTTCCAGTTATAAAAAAAAGTATCAGTTCTCATGACATCCCTTCCTACAACCAGAACTTCCTTTAACTAAACTATAAATTTGTGTTTTATTTTGTTTGAACCAGGAGTCCCCGAGGGGAGACACGGTGGAGGAGACTGAACAGAGTCTAGAAGACCTGATGGCTCAGATGAGAAAGTTATAGGCATCGGTCTGGTCCTGCATTTCTGCTATTTAGCTAAAACACGCCTTTTCTCACAAGTAATTTCCATTGCTTTCCTTGGTAATACAAAAACCTAATGACAGCTGCTTTGGGACTTAAATGTATAAGAACCCAGAATTAACAAAAGGGAGGGGGGTGCATGAAAGGTGCCGCAGATGGCATAACTTACGTGAACATTCCAAAAATGCAAAAAACGCTAAGGAGTCGTGTTCTGACAATAAAATGTGTTTACATCTAGATTATGGTCATTTTGCATTAGAATGTTTCACAGTGTGTATTTTCTGCAGTTTGAATTCATGATGTACAGTAATCGCTCCGTCATTCACTCGGCTTTAAGGAAAACATCTGCTACAACAGCACTAACGAACAATGTTTAAGTTGTTTCAATAAAGTATTTATTAGATGGAATACAATCTGATCCATATATTGGCTGTGGTTTTTGTTGTCCTGTTCAGCTTTAATCACATTACATTAATACATTGATATAAAAAACAATCTAGAATACATAGTATTTATTACATTTGGCACTGAGATTGTAGGGTTTGGTACATTTTGTCCCTTTTGGCTTCATATACATTCACTTGGATGATATGTGCTTTGGTAATTCCGATAAATTCCATCATGTAAATGAATAAATATATGTACATTTACCTTCAGTACCAGAGATGCTGTTTGCTCAGACTTTGTTGAGGCTTGTATTTGACTCTTGGGCTGTACATTTTCCCTTTTAAGAATAAATGCTTAATACTGTTAAATCAACACTTTATGTAACATGAACATAAAAAATGGCACCGTATTGGAGTTGAAAGACAGCAGCTCTCAGGTATTATTCATTCAGAGTGTCAGGAATGTAGACAGGGAAACAAAAGTGCTACTTATTAATATTCTTAAAAAAATTATTGTAAAAGATAAAGGTTAAGGCAATGTTCACCCTGTATCTCCTTCAAAGAAACTTGAGAAGCTCCTTCCCCCCTGGATTTTAGTGTTATATCGTTGAAACATCAATCAAACTTAAAAGAGTGCATAGACAAATATCCACTGTACAGCGGAAAAAACACCAACTGTGTCTAAAACTGGTTGGAGTGATTTTAAGCCTCAAAATGACTCGTTGCTGCTCTTGCTCCTGACAGTAATTGCCATGTAAGTGTATTAGTATCTGTTAAAGTTGGTGTAAAAACCTGAGTTCCAGGCCCTAAAAAGGACGTTACACATTATTATGTTAGATATACTAATAAATACTTTTAGTAAACACACAGGTTTCACAGATTAACACGGAACACTTCATAATCCTGCAAGTGCAGTGTAATGGCCCGAACCCCAAAACCTCCATCTTGGACACCTGTCACAGTTTGGCTCCCTTTTGTGTTTTTACATTGATGCGACTGTTAAACAGCCGTAGCCGTGGCACTGGGGGTTGAACACAGTCACCTCGGGGCTTGTGGGAGCGGAGCCGGTCCCCTCAGACTGAACGTGTCCCCGCTGGAGGAATGACGGGACGGAGCATTTCCACAAACCAGTGATGGCTCTGCGTCTTTAATCTCCATTGCACGTTTGTAAAGCTCCGCTGCATTTTCAAAGTCGCCCTCTTCATAGCTATTGAGGAATCAGAAGAATATGTATTTTTTAAAGTGAATGAAGGTAAAAGTAGTTATTTGTCTCACACTTCTGATAAACAAAGTACCTCTTACCTTAGCACAGCCAGGTTTTTTAGTGTCTCTCCGACTCTTGGATGTGAGCGCCCCAAACTGTCCTCGTACACTTTCAGCGCTCGTTCATACAGAGGCAAGGCGTCGCTGTGTTTTTTCTGACAGAGACGAGGAAATTCATAATCAGCTTTATCCTTTACAACCTAAAATACAGCTACATGTAGCAGGTATTGGAATTGTTGTTTCATTTCACCAGAAATCCCTGTTTTTGTATAATTGATTTTGTATTGCGTGTGTTTGGCGACCTCTGTAGGTCGCGAGTGGTCATTATATTTATTTTCACCGGTCTCACCAGAATGTTCTGGAAGAGAGAGAGACCGGTATGTATGATTTACAGCGCGAAACAAATGTGTAAAGTTCATAGTTTAAGTTGTCTGTAAGCTGTCTAGAATGTTTTATGTGTTTTATAAGATTATATTAGTCAAGTTGCTTCATGTTTTGATGGTTCATTTTCATTCTTTAATTAGTTCAGAGTCTTTTAGCAAAGAGATTAGATTTCTGTGCATGTGCATAGGTGTCCGCCATTGTGGTGTCTTTAAGAGTGCCTGTTGTAACTTTATCTTTATATGTTAGGCCTGTGACTGACACCGTTTTCTGTCTTGCTGTTATCTGAACAGAGAAATAAAGGTCCTGTTACAAAAGAACACGTTCCGGTCATCAATTCCCAAGACACAACGCAGGTTTCACGACACATAGGAAAGACCGGTGACATACACAGGGTCATAAAGCAGTCAAAAGAGGTAATGACGAACAAGCTCACCAGTTGGCAGTATATCACAGCCAGGTTGACGAGTGCTGTGGCCACACTGGGATGCTTGGGCCCAAAACTTTTTTCCCTGATGTCCAGGGAGAGCTCATACAGCGGCGCAGCCTTCTCCAGCTTCCCCTGCACAAAACACACATCCGTAAATCAGACTCCACATCAACAAACAACCAAAGCTCCAGTGTCAACAGGCATGTGTGACCCACTCTGCGTTTATAGAGCATGGCCAGGTGCTTGAGCGTGTATGCCAGCGACGGGTGGTCCGCAGACAAGGCTTTCTTGCGGATGTCCAGCGCCCTCTCGTACATGCCCTCAGCTGTCTCGTACTCCCTCCTCTCGGTGTGCAGGGCAGCCAGGTTGTTGAGGGACTGAGCGCAGTCCGGGTGTTCCGGACCGAGGACACGCTGACGCATCTCCAGAGAGCGGCTCAAAAACACCTTGGCTGCACTGGGGAGGGCGAAGAAAGAGATATTAGAAAATGACAAACTGCAGTACGGGTGCAATGTTGATTTGACCTGGAACTGTCTATTTAATTTAATTGAGGCTTGAATGTGTGGCGGCTCTATCGCGTGTGCCCTTACTCCAGGTTGTTCTGGAGGTAGTACAGGACGCCCAGTTCATTCAGCGTCTTGGCAGAGTCGGCGGTGTCTTTCCCCAGGGTCAGCTCCTCCAGCTGCAGAGCTCTGCGCCTCAACAGAGTGAAGCCGTACTGAAAAGGGGAGGAAAGAAAATAAGAGATGGAACTGACTGAGGAGGCAAGAATAACAACACATGTGTGTGTATCTGAGAAATGTGCTCACCATGTGACCTTTCTGACGAGCAGTTTTCTGACGGATCTTCACCGACCTCTTCCTCAGCTTCTCTGCTTGTTCATACCTGATGGTAAAAGAACCAGGTGGGAGCCATTAAACGTGTTTTAATAGTGTGTTGTTTGGCTGGAACAAGCAATGAATTATATAATGTGTACAGCTATTAAAAATAACACATACATGTCCTCACTAAGGGAGTCTCATTTACTTGTTTTGTTTCTGATAGAGCATGGCGAGTGACTCCAGCTCTCGTGCCACGCTGGCGTGCTCGGCACCGTAGGCGTTCTCGCTTATCTCCATGGCCTGCTTGTACAGCTGCTCAGCGTTGCCGTACTTCTTCCACTGGACGTAAACCCCGGCCAGCTGGTGCAGGGAGCGCGCGACACTGGGATGATCTGGATCCAGGGCCGTCTCCCGGATCTCGAGGGACCTTTGTAAAGGGCCTACGGCCTAGACAAGCAGATAGACAGGACCAGATACATACACAAAATGTCACTGTGTGGAGTGAGGAAATAATAAAAGAAACTTGTATTTGTAGGCAAATGAAAAGAAGATGCAAATTGTGATACAAGAACAATATGTGCAGTGAGCAGAAATCATGAATTTCTACCTGACTTGCAAGGCCCAGGTCTTTGAGGAAACGTCCCAGGGTCTCATACAGGTTGGCCAGCTTGGTCATGCTGTCCTCCCCCTCGCAGCTCTTCTCGTAGTGTTTCAGGGAGTCAAAGTACTCACTGGCCATGGAGCTTTTGTCTTTGCCCACATACTGCCAATAGGCCAGCAGCTCAGAGAAGTGACCCCTGCACAGTGAAAACAACCTGTGAGACAGAGCCCCAACAAATGTGACAAGCTCGGTGGTATCAGCACGTGTTCTACCTCTTGTAGAGGTTTTGGGAGACAAACAGGTTCAAGAGGCTGAGCTGCAGTTTGGTCCTGTCCTCCTGCTGCTGGAGCAGCCAGGGAAGCTCATCGGCAACACGCCACGTCACCCGGTCCTGGCTACACACACACAAACACACACACACACAACATGACACGAGTTGCTCTGACATGTGAGGGTTGTTGCATGAGGAGAGAATAGCCACTCTGAGGCACCTGAGTTGTTGGCTGAAGTAATTAATGAGTTTCTCTCTGTAAGTCGCCGAGCTGCTTCCTCCACCGAGAAACTCTAACCTCACAGCTTCCCACGCCTGAAAGACAGAGACGGACAAATAAACTCTAAACTGTTAACTGATCACTTGCGTCTAGGGTTGCAAAGGGGCGGAAAGTTTCTGGTAAATTTCTGGAAACTTCACGGAAACTTTCCACGGGAATATTAAGCCCGAGAATTTTGAAAAAAAAAAAAACTCTGCAAATTAAACGCTGAGCAATAAAAACATCATTCAAAACTCTATTTTAAAGATGTATGGAATCCAGCATCCTTCACTCTACAGCAGGGCTATTGAGGCCTGCTGTAGAGTGCAGGACTAGTCAGGTAAGTTTCAATGATATTACTCAGGAAAATATATTAGCATGCTGATTGAGGATTGTTCATCTGTTCATCAAGCCTATTTCCATTAATTTATCCATCAATTGTAAAATATTTTTACAGACTATTCCAATTGTTTGGCTAACTATATATATCTCTGGCATTGCATTAGTGATTTTTTACAAACTTTTTTCTCATCTTATTCTACAGAACAATGCCACGTGCACTATCTCATGTGTGGAGACATTTCACCCCATCCAATGTAGAAGGAAAGGCTGTGTACATTTGCAAATACTGTGAAAAGACCTATGTTAAGAATGACACAACGATGCAGAAGCATATAGTCAAGTGCCCAAAGTTTCCTCAGGGCTCAAATCAGCCTATGACAAAACAAAATGTTGATATTTATGTCTGTATATGACAAGGTAAATACAGTTAGTATAAATTACCCACAACATTTCCAGTTTATTCCCGTTAATTCCCGTTAATTCCTGTATATTCCCATTAATTCCCGTTAATTCCCATGGAAAGTTTCCAACTTTGAATATTCCCGGAATTTTGCAACCCTACTTGCGTCCCATCAATATCATAATTCTTTTATTTGTTGTGCTCTCTAATCTTACTGGCCGAGGAGAATGATTACCTGTAAGTGTTGGAATCTAATGAGCCCACAGCGGAGGGTTACCACGCAGAGTCTGTTGAGGCGGTACAGCAAAGAGGACAGCACAGGTAAATGTAGCTCTGGGAAAAGGTCTAGAACCTCTGATTCACTCACTCCATTATGGCTGGCGCATACGAGGCACAATATCTGAGGAGAGGTTGGAAAATGAAAGCACATATTAATCAATACACAGGAGGAAAAAGGGGAACTGAGACAAACTAACGGACAATAAGAGACAAGTGGTTGTTATTCTGTGTGGAGAAGGTTCACCTCTCTCATGATGTGTCGCTCTCTGTCTGTGCTGAGGGAGCTCAGTGTCATCTTGAGCGCCAGGCGGTAGAGGGACATGGTGTCCTGACACTGCAGAAACTGGTCCACACTCTTCTCCTGCGACCAACACAACCCACTGCTGGGTGGCAACAACACGCACAACACACAATCCAGTCAGCACAAGTAAAAATAACACATCCACAGACATATCAATTATAATCTAGATATGCCTGCAAGACTTTTAATCACGCCGAGTCTGTGATTTGACAATACCAGAAGGGAAGATAAGTGATGATTAATATATTTAGAATTGGAAAATGAGTGTTGACTAACCTGGTGATCATCCTTGCCAATAGTGTGACATACAGTGCATTGCAGGTGGATGCAGAGCGACAGTGTCTTTCCAGCCTCTTCTCCTGGAACAAAGATACCGCCGCTGAGTTATTATGTCTTTCCACTATTTCAAAATCGACGTAAGGAGATTTAAAAGAAGGTAACGGTGGGATGATAACAGACCTGGTCCTTGGTAAGTTTGAAATCAATGCTCTGGCATTCTGCATTGACAACACTCTTGACATCTCGGGGACTCAAAGGGTCCAAGTGGAGGGTGGGCCACAACCTGAAGAGACGGGGTTACTGTATCACAAATGGAATGCTCATAAGGCATAACTTATATCTGTATAACTGAACAAAACATGTGTAGGAAACAGTGTAAATAAATAAATATCAATTGGATTGAAGCAGGGGGTCCTACCTCCAAGCCTGTGGACACGTCTCAACATTGACAGACACCACCACTCTGACATTGACAGGCAGAGGGTCGATCAGCCACTTCATGTGTCTTTCTGCTTGCTGGATAAAAGTAGACAGGATTTATACCAGTTGTTCCGGTGGAAATTCATGTAACTGTCGATTGTAGATTAAAGAAGTGGGCATGTGTACCTGTATTTGGTCAATGGAGTCGATGATGATGATGATGTTTCCTTGATGGCGCGATGAAAGCCTCTCAAGCCAGCGAGGAAACTCCTCCAAGATCTTACTGGGCTCCATGGACAAGCCAGACATGGACCAGAAATGCTGCAGCAGCTTTACAACAACAGACAAGACATCCCTCGGTTAGTAACTAAGACAGAGGGAGATCCCTGTCTGACAGAGGGAGGTAAGCCCGTGACTCCTTACTTTGACTGTATGACGTTTGATGATAAGAACCGGTTCTGAGCTGGTGGAAAGTGGGCGACCGACGAAATGATAAAGGAACAAAGTGTTGGGAGTCTGCTTCTGCTGCAACTCGATCCTGGAAATTATTAAAGAACAAGAACCAAGTAAACAAAATTTGAAAGAAATCCATCAGAGGAATTCATAATATTAGATTGAAATGAATCCATAAGTTCTCACCATTTCGAGAGCAGGAGCGATTTCCCTGAGCCTGGACCACCAGACACCAGCAGAGGAGGCGTGGGAGGGGGGGCGGCTATCATGTCATTCAAACGATCTATATACTGATCAGAGGAGACAACAGAAAATCAAAGAGACGAATTATGAAATCGTTAGATGGGGGAAAGAAGAGGAGGATTCCCTTACCTTCTGGAAACCTAACTGAGAGGTGGAGCTGCTACAGGCCTGCTGATAGGACTCGATCTGTTCCTGTTCATCATGCAGGTCCCACAGCACATCTCCAGAGTCCTCCTCACGCCCCTCCTCAGAATCCTTAGAGTCAACATCTGCTCCTTCAAGACCAAGCAACTCCTAGAAGGAGAGGGGTGAAGAGGTTGTGAGGGACATGAAAAGGGAACAGAAATTTCTGTGAGTTGATAAAAAGGCTGAAGTGCTCTGTACCTGTTTGACGATTTTTTCTAGCTGAACATAAATAAGTTCAGCCCCCTCCTCTGCAGAGCCACTGTGATCCACCACCTGGAATAAAGTTCAGAATATATCAGCACAAACCCTGTGTGGCATCTAGCAACCAGGAAAACACAGAATATCAGCTTTAGTGGTGCAAACACCACAGATCTCTGTAAGTTAATCGGGTGGTTAAACTGTGAAATACAGTGTGAGAGTGTGTACAAGTCTCCAACAAGGGTAAAGCAGATGGACAATAAAAGTGTTTATCAAAAAATCATACACATACTTTAAAATTACAATTTATCGATTTACTTTACAGCAATTTGAATAAACAACTATTACGCTGGTAAACGGTGGTAAAAATCGAAGCTTTGTGAAATATCTCCTTCTCCACTGAATCCTATTTTGCTCGAATTTACTGAATCCTATCTTGTTATTTTTATTATACAGCACAAACACTAACCTTGACTTTAGCTGCCTTGTCTGCAGCATTGACCCTTTCCAGCAGTTGCCTGGCAGGTCCTGTCAAACTGTGACCTTCTTCGGTCCTGAGGTAGAGCACCAGTGGATGGCCATCTGGATTTTTCACAAAAGCCTCCTCACAATCCTCCACCACAGAACTACACAAGTGTATTCAGCATTAATCAAAAAAGAATGTAAACACAATAAAACAATATAATCAATGTAGAGGACTTCCTGTACCTGGTGACAGTAGATTTGATGAGGAGCACACACACAGAGCTCCTTTCAATCTCCTGCCTGCGCTCCACAGCACACGAGGCAGCACTTTCCTCTGGGAAGCAGACGTTCAAGTAGAAATGACCCAGACCTTCACACATCCTCCGCAGCCCGGGAGAGTGTTTCTGTGTTGAAAACATTAAACACAGGGTCCCCAGACAGGGAATTGACAAAAGTGGAATTTAAAAAAAAGATTAACTAAAAGTAAAAACATAATTCTGCCCAAATCCTGTGAAAACCAATCTAACCAACCTTAATGAAGATATCCAGCTCAGCTTTGGTCTCCTGGGTGAAGATTAAGTAGCAGCGCACTGTGTTACTCCATAAGGCCTGTGGCACGTGAGGGGAGACCTGAAGCAGACTGGCCACTGCTGCATCCCAGTCATCTGACAGACGCACGTGGAGGAAACGTTAAGTCAACATATATTTTTAACAAATTCAGTCATGCTGTGTACCCTGTACAACACTCCGCTCCATATACACTTACTTCACATCATATGTGATATGTGTTAATATAAACCATATTGATATTATATATCATTTTATACAATAATATTGTCTTTTGCACACTCTGTCTACATATTCTTACACTCATAGTATATTATATTATCTATTGTATAGTCAAATACTTATATTTATACCTCTACTATATATCATATTTTATATCATACTCTCTGTATATTCTTTGTATATATAAGTCTATATACACATATTTATACATGTGTACATGTTATAATTATAATTATTATATTACTACTATTATTATTATATATACTGTTGCTGCCATTATTACTATATACTGCTATTATATTGGTATAATTACTATCATATATAAATATATATTATGTTATATTATATACTATATATACTGTACTATTTTTTATATACTGTCTAACAATAACATTACCATCATATCATCAGTACTATTACCATCATCTTGCCACTGCACCTTATCTACCTATTTATCTTGTGTTTCTGTTTTTATTCTTTGTACCTCAATATTTTTTATTTTATTGTATTGTATTGTATTTTATTGTATTCAAATATACCGGCTATGACGACTTCATTTCCCTTCGGGGATGAATGAAGTACTCTATCTATCTATCTATCTATCTATCTATCTATCTATCTATCTATCTATCTATCTATCTATCTATCTATCTATCTATCTATCTATCTATCTATCTATCTATCTATCTATCTATCTATCTATCTATCTATCTATCTATCTATCTATCTATCTATCTATCTATCTATCTATCTATCTATCTATCTATCTATCTATCTATCTATCTATCTATCTATCTGTCTATCTATCTGTGTAGGTAATGTTAGAGGTCAAAGGTTTTTCTAAGGTGTATGTTGCCCATGGGGAATGTTTGGCTTCACATTAAACTTAAATTGACTTACCTCTGCTGACATTTGCAAAGGGTCCCTCCACGTCTATCAGACTGTTCGCAAACTCTGGTCCCCGGAAGGTCTGTTGCAGCTGCATCATGCTGCCCATAGAGGGCTCACTTCCCAGCACACCACCAGTCCAGTAGTCACATTGTGTCCCAGCAGCTACAAAGATAAAGTGTATAAGTTACTGAAAGGTTCTTTTAACATTTCATCATGGAGAATGATCTTGTGTGTTAAAAAGTCATACTTCTGGTGGAAAAATCAAAGCATGCTGGGATAAACTCTTGTCTTTCTGGGTCCCTGTACAAAAATTGGGTTTGTTGAACATACTGATTGATGGATATAAAAGAAAGTAAACAATTTCGGGTTCTTACCAGTGACAGTGGTCTGGTTGTCATCCGAGTCGGAATCATTAAGGTCGTACACTTGGATTCCCTGCGCCTGCAGCTGCTGCAGCTTGGCCTCCAGGTCCCTCTTGGCCCGAAGCAGATCCTGGATCTCCTTTTCCTTCGTCTCTCGGAAAATCTGGTGGTCATTCGGCCGACAGGTTAGGGTTGCAGTCGTGATCACCGGAGAAGAATGTTCAACAGCATCATGTGGTGTGGTTTACCTTAAACTGTCGTTTCACTTTGTCCCTGTCGTGTTCAAAAGTTGCCGCCCGCTCCATCGCCTGGTACTTTGCCTCCAGAGCACTCTCCTTCTCTCTGAGGATCTTCTGGTAGGTTTTCTGCAAAGCCTGGTGTCACATTGACATATTACAAAAGTTAGAACCAGTGGTGGGAAGTAACGAAGTAGAAATACTTTGTTACTTTACTTAAGTAGATTTTTCACATATCTGTACTTTACTTGAGTACTTCTTTTCCTGACGACTTTTTACTTTTACTAGTTACATTTGAACAAAAATATCTGTACTTTCTACTGCTTACATTATCAAACTGGCTCATTACTTGAGCAGTGGAGGTTGGCGCAGCACGGCGCACCTCTCTATCTCTCTCTCTCACTCTCAATCATCTATGGTTCAAAATATGTAAAATTATACATTATATACATTATATTCACATTGTTGTTATAATTTTTCAGTCAGTTGAGATAAATCTTGAGGAGAAACATTTTGGGTTGTTTTGTGTCTGTATAGACCTACTATAAAAAGCACTTTGCATTTTTAATTTTGGTACTTGTACTTTTGATACTTAAGTACATTTCAACACCAGATACTTTTGATACTTAAGTACTTTTAATATGAGCTACTTTAAGACTTTTACTCAAGTCATTTTCTGACGGGTGACTTCTACTTTTACCAAAGTCACTTTCAGGTAAGATATCTGTACTTTTACTCAAGTATGGCTTTCAAGTACTTTATACACCACTGGTTAGAACATACACAAACAAATCCTTTTGTCCCATACTAAGGTGTCACCCTCCTGCTATCTCATTCCACCTGTAGCTCAGCCCTCAGCCTCTTGTTCTCCTCGTCCACCTTGGCCTCCTTCTTCTGCATGGACGTGATCTCGTTGTTCTTGCTGACTCGGAAGATCTCGTACTCTTTCCTCAGTCTCTCGTACTCCGCCGCGTACTCCAGGTCCACGGAGCCCGTGGACTTGAAGCTGGACCCGATCACCCGAGGTCCTCTGCGGAAGGAGCTGCGCAGGAGCCGGGCTTTGGGCTTCACCTCCACCGGGATCTCGCAGGCTTCCCCACCCTCACCTCCATAGCCGTCCTCGATCACTTCTCCGGGGCTGACCAGAGAGGATGCGGTGCCCATGGCGGAGGCTGGAAAGATGGACTCAGCCTTTCTGGTGGACGTCCATTTCTGTCTGTGTCGGGAGGACAGGGGTGCGGGGACAACACGTATCAGAAACACACACAGGTTGTGTAGGTAGACACACAAAGCTAACTCTTGTGCTACAAACTTCAGTTACAAAGCTAAAGATGGCGATAAACTCAGTTAGAGCTTGTTTGGCTAATGTTAGCGTCACTGAGCAGAAATCGCTTTTTCTTCTCGCTCGTCCAGATGTTCCCTGATGTGAAGACTGAAGGAAACATGGAGAACGTCAGAGAAGATAGATCGTGTTCGTGTTGCAGCTTCGACAGATTGTTGAGCTGAACCCGAAGTCAGATACAAAGAGGTTAAAATAATAAAACACCCACCGTCCGGAGCTTTACAGCTTCTTCCTGGCTGCCTTGGTAACAAGTTGATCATACGGGTGCCCGCACGGGTCAAAACGTGTAAAACTCGATTCTAGGTCCGTGCATGGCAATAAACTGTTGTTTCCGCAGTTATATCTAAATTAATAAATTGTGTTAAAAAAATCACCTAACAATAACCACTGCCAACGTTTCTACATGTTCCTTAGACAATTTGTCAAATATTTTCTATCTAACACTCTTGAAACGTGCTCATTTTATAACACAGGTTATAAACCACAGCCTTAAATTAAATTAAATTATATTAAATAAAATAAAGTTAGAAACTTTGACCCCAGACATTAAAACACATTTATTTTTGAATTTGAGGTTGGTGTTGATGTATATTTGTACTTCGCTCAACATTTACAATACTACGGGTTATAATATAAGCCTTATCAAATAAAATAAAATAATAAAACACTTTAATTTTAAAAATCGTGTTATATATTTCAAACTTAGTGACCGGAAGCAGAAACAAAACACGGAAATGGAAGTGAGGGCGTCAGGTGTAATGACGTCACTGGGCGCAGGTGAAAGGTGTATTCTCTCACTCGTTTCAAATTGAAACTGCAGAAGCCGTCGAGCAGGAAATTCCTCTCCGTCGACACACTCCCTCCGTGGAAACACTCGAGTGGCTCGTCTGGACTTTTCCTTCCCTCCGATCTTTGGGAGAGAACGCTAAAAAAAAGAGACGCCAAAATGAGTAAAATCTCTAAGTTGTTCAAGGGCAGCAGCTCCAGCTCCAGCTCCAGCTCCAAGTCGAGCTCCTCCAGCTCCTCCAGGTCCAAACACCACCGGTCCAGGGCCGGACCCACGCCGCAGGAGGCCATCCACAGGCTGAGGGAGACCGAGGAAATGCTCACCAAGAAGCAGGACTACCTGGAGAAGAAGATACAGGAAGAGATCATGGTCGCCAAGAAGTATGGCATGAAGAACAAGAGAGGTATGTCCCGGTGTTAGTGTGAGAACAGTCAGAGGAGCAGGCCCAGAGGCGAGTCGGGCTGTTTACTGGGGTCAAAGGTGAATTTAAAAAAGTGTGTTAAAACCCTGATACCACCTCGATACTGACTTAACTATAAGAGCATTTTTGTACATTGTTTTTGTAGTGAATGTGTTTTCCAGATGGTTATCTCAGATCTGTTTGCAGCAGCAGTAAGTCAGAAATTAAATTAAAAAGGAACTGTATTATAATCTATAATCCCACAATGTTCAGTGTGTTGTCTGGTGTGAAACCCTGCAGTGCTGCATTGCTCGTTGAATCACCTCAGACTCGAAATACAGTCCTGGGAGGAACCATGTGTCATAAGTGTTTGTGTACACGCAGCACCTAATTCAAAGGTTTGAAGTTAATATTCATGCAGCTTCAGCCACAGACTCATTCAACCCAGCTGCTCTAAGGAACGATACAGGAAATCGTTCCTCCCAACTGCAATAAGACTGTACAACTCCTCTACCTCTGTCAGAACCACCATCACAGAACTGCACTAAATATACCTGTCTCCTTGCACTGTGTACCCTGTACAACACTCCGCTCCATATACACTTACTTCACATCATATGTGATATGTGTTCATATAAACCATATTGATATTATATATCATTTTATACAATAATATTGTCTTTTGCGCACGCTGTCTACATATTCTTACACTCGTAGTATATTATATTATCTATTGTATAGTCAAATACTTATATTTATACCTCTACTATATATCATATATTATATCATACTCTCTGTATATTCTTTGTATATATACGTTTATATACACATATTTATACATGTGTACATGTTATAATTATTATTATTATATTACTATTATTATTATATATACTGTTGCTGCCATTATTACTATATACTGCTATTATTGGTATAATTACTATCATATATAAATATATATTATGTTATATTATGTACTATATATACTGTACTATTGTTAGATAATGTCTAACAATAACATTACCATCATATCATCAGTACTATTACCATCATCTTGCCACTGCACCTTATCTACCTATTTATCTTGTGTTTCTGTTTTTATTCTTTCTACCTCAATATTTTTTATTTTATTCTATTGTATTGTATTTTATTGTATTCAAATATACCGGCTGCAATGACGACTTAATTTCCCTTCGGGGATGAATAAAGTAATCTATCTATCTATCGATCTATCGATCTATCGATCTATCGATCTATCGATCTATCTATCTATCTATCTATGCATACATAGATACAGGGATGGGTAATAAGGCCAAAAGATGCATCAGTCGATATGATAAAGATTATGTCGAAGGTCACTATTTTAAGTTTAATGAGTTAAGGTTCCTGAGTGAAGGTTCTTCTTTATTTGCAGTGTAAAACAGTCGTGTTATTCTTCTTCATTGTGCTTGTACAATGCATGTATCCAAATATATGGCATTTTTGTTATATTGCTATCGCTTGAAATGGCTTAAAATTAATAATGCAATAATTATTAGTATTACATGATGTAATTTTTTTCAATCTTTGTGTATCAGGGGCTCTGCAGGCGCTGAAGAGGAAGAAGCGCTTTGAAGCGCAGCTCACTCAGATCGACGGCACGCTGTCCACCATCGAGTTTCAGAGGGAAGCTCTGGAGAACTCGCACACCAACACGGAGGTCCTGAACAATCTGTCCTTTGCCAGCAAGGCCATGAAGAAAGTTCACGAGAACATGTAAGGACCTGAAAGCAACATAAGCAAACAGAAATCATCTGAAATTGTAGCACCACAATATAGTATTTTCCATCAAAGGGTCATAATCATACATTTTAGAAATATCTAGTCTCATTCGTAAAGGTCATGATACTGACGTAGTGCCTGATGTGATAAGTTGATTTAATTTGCAGTTATTTTCCTTCCTTTTTTAAAGACCTTACAAAAAGTAATTTCAAGAAAGTACAATTTGTGGCCTTGTTTTCGAGGAACCCTTAAAGTCACTTCTCCACTTGAGTTCACTGTGATGTTTTATGTTTTGAAAAATTCTAAAATCTCTTTCTGCTAACTTTCAGGGATCTCGACAAGATCGATGATATGATGCAGGACATCACGGAGCAACAGGACGTGGCTCGGGAGATCAGCGACGCCATTTCCAGACCGACCGGCGAGGAATTTGACGAGGTTGATACCTTTCCTACCTCGACTGTCAACCTCTCGCTCTTCCTTTTGCCTTTCTGTGTCACCATTTTGAAGCTAAAGATTCTAGATTGTGTTTGGTATTTCCCGTCTCGCTGGCTTATCCATTTCTTGCTCTACCAAAAAAAGTGCGTCTGACAAAGTGGTGTTGACCTTGTGTGTTTGGTTAGGATGATCTGCTGGCGGAGCTGGCAGAGCTGGAACAGGAGGAGCACGAGGAGAGCATGAAGAGAATGGGCGGACTTCCCAGCGTGCCCAGCTCCAAATTGCCTTCAGCACGGCACGGCCAGCGCACAAGTCAGTACAACCAAGAACATCAATCTTTTTTTAACCTACAATATCTTTAATACACAATTTAACACATGCTACTGTACGTTTTTCTTATTAATTATTTAAAATACATGTTGGAGATTTACCTACGTACACTTGGGATATACATGGATTAACTGTGTACTTTCTTTTACAGCAACCAAGAAAAGGGTTGAAGAGGAAGACGACATGCGTATGCTGGCATCGTGGGCAACTTGAGCACCTGAAGCCAGCCTTATTCTCACTGAGTTATAGAGAATATGTTTTTGTAAGATTTAATATGGTTATTTTTCATTTTATTTTTAGGGATAATGAAGTGCATTGTATTATTTTTTAAAGGCCATTTGGTCTATAACCTTCTAATGCTATTTTCAGGTTATATTTATCAAGGAAATTAAAAATGTTAAAGTGAAGGAATCTACTAACTTAATATGCTTTTCTTTTCTGCTCCCGTTTCTTCTGCTTATATAAACCTAATGAAGACATAAGTAGGACTGAGATGTTTTTACCATGTTTAGCAAAATGTTTCACTCTGTGTCGGACCATTGTAAATAAACGGAGATGTTGCTTAAACACTGTAAATATATTGCTTTCTAATGTTCGACAATAAAATCACTCTCATAATAATACTGCCTAAAGTCTGCCGTCCTCTCTGTGTATGATTAACAAATGGAAAAAATATAATTATTACAAATACTACTATTTATATTATTTATAGTATTTTAAACATACAAGTCAGTAGCCAGTCACATTTATATTGAAAATACAAATATTTTATGTATAAGGTGTTTGAAAGACACAAGTGGCCGAGGCAAAGAATTGAAACCAAGTAAAAATACAGATGTAAAGAAATATAACCAAAGCTATACAAAGTTGTATGTTGGAACCACAGAGGTAAGTGTATTTAAAAAATGCACGAGTAAAACTTACAAAACAAGGTTTAGAGATAAATAAACTATCAAAGAATAACAGGCAGTAATGTAAGTAATCATTGTATTTGCAGTATTGCAGTCACAATCTCAAGTATTGTGATTTTAAAAAGCAATGTGATTGTTTTATATCTTTTTACTCAAACTGTCATTTCTACATTGGCGGAACTTTCTCACATCCGGGTTGCCGTGCTTTTATTGTGAAATCCCCCCGGAAAGCTGTAGTATCTACGTTCCGCTGAGCTTGTTACTTCTCCAGGAGGAAGAAGTCCTGCCGCCGCCCGAAGACCAACAACTCCACCTGAAACACACACAAACCGGCCATAAAACACAACATGGACGCGATCAGACCTCAACACACAACAGGTGAGACACTGACATCTTCCTCTCCTGTAACACGGAGCTCAGTTTGGAGCCTTTAGGACAATAAGGCTAATTTCTGCGGCTATTAAACTTAGCGCTAAGTTAGCTTACGGTCAAACCAGAAGAGTGTGACACGTAAGAAACGTCAGAGGGAAATTTAACAGACGTTTCTGTTCCTGTCTCTTTGTTAAGAAACAGGTTTTACTTCTTCATGCTCTAAACAACAGTGAGAAGTTTGTGCTACTCTGCTGAGTAGCTTGTGATTAGGAATCAGTCAATACCTCACTAATAGTAATACTTCATAATCTATTGATTGATTATAACATGTGATTTTAATCCGTAAAGTAACTTAAGATGGTATAAAGTACAATATTTGCCTGTGTACTGTACTTCTAAATTGTACCTAAGTTCAGTACTTGAGTATAAGTACGTAGTTACTTTCCACTACTTTTTATTTGGTCGTCTCAACCTAAAATGAATTGCTATTAATGTGTTTCACTAACTGGTTAAATTGATGGACAGAAGTTACACTTCGTAAAGTTGTGTAAAAAAAAAAAAATCATATTTCATACAAATGTCACATTTCTCTTTCCTTTCTTAATTGACTTAATTGAGTAAATTGTCAGGAAATGAATGGATACAGACAATCATAGGTAGTTGCTTTATTACTGCTGAATTTAACTACTATATGAATTTTGTGGTAAAAAGGTACGAGACACATTAAAAGGTGTAAATCAGAAGTAATGAGATGATTAGCACATTATGTCCTTGTTTAAATGTTTTAAGCAAATGACAAAGATTCATTGGTTTAATCCTCACTAATGTTAATATTTGAATAAATATACTCATTGTTTGTAGAACTCATCCCAACTCTGACTTGAATGATTTTAATTTAATTTCAGCCGAAGCCGCAGGACCAGACGAGGCGGCAAAGAAGAAAGCAGCCGCGGCCCAGGCAGCCATCCGCCTCCCGGAGGTCCGACTGGTGGTGCTGGGCTGGAGGTGGCCGGGAAAGAGCCTGACAGGAAACACCATCATAGGCCGAGAGGAGTTTCGCCTGGAGCGAGCGGCGGAGTTCTGTGTGAAGAGGCAGACCGAGGTGCTGGGGCGGGAGGTGATCGTGGTGGACACTCCGGGGTGGTTCTCCGCCCAGGATACCCCCCCCTCCTACAAAGAGGAGCTAGTAAGAGGAGCATCTCTCACGCCTCCGGGTCCACATGCCTTCCTGCTGGTCATCCCCGTGGGCATGTTCACCGAGGTGGACCGTGCACGCATCGAGGAGCACGTCAGCCTCTTCGGGGAGCAGGTGTGGAAACATACGATCGTGGTTTTCACGTGGGCGGAGGTGTTGAGGAAGATTTCAATCGAGAGGTACATTCGCAGGGAGGGCAAGGATCTGCAGTGGGTCCTGGAAAAGTGCAAGCGAAGGTACTTTGTCATAAATAACTGCATATACGGGGAGCATCCGCAGGTAGGACGCCTGTTGGAGAAGGTGGAGAGGATGGTGGCAGCGGAAGGGGGGCACTATAGTCCAGAGGAGCCGGAGGAAGAGAAGAAAGCACCGGAGGAGAACCAGCACCCAGCCAGGGACGTGCGGGAGCTGGGGGCGAGACCCAAACAGAGCTCTGCACTGAGTTTGTCCAAAGCCATGGAGGTGGATCCACTTTCCAGTGAGTGATGGAAAGGGATGGATTGTTGGAAAATGTTTAAATTGGTTTCATATCTCCTCTCGGTGGCGGTAATACAGCTCAAATCTGATTTGCGAAGCACCATTAAACACAGAATAGGGGGCGGAAGCTCCACCGACAACTGAGGTCTGACATTTTGCCATATTGGCACAATTTTTATTTACTATGGGACTTAGTCTGCCATCTCTCCTCTGGTTTGTTCCCCCAAAGTACATGAACTTCCTGTTCAACAGACACATCCTATCTTCTTCCTCATCCCTCCACTGAAATTAGATCTCTTGAATTTCAAACGGCTTCTCAGACACTCGTGGCTCTGTTGGTCAAACATAATAAATATTATCTTAATCATTCTATTGCTATCAATCGTTAACCCAACACGAGTTGGATTCAGTGGCGTGACGCTGGCAGCAAACAGTTTGCTGATGTCGGCTTTTTTTTAAATTCGCCAGTAGTCATATTGACAAACATTGATGCATCCGGTTAACATAAAATCATATCTGGCTCACCATGAAGTTTTACATGCTGTGAGTTTCTTTTAAGGACATTTCTGATAATTAAAAACCTTGTGGAATGAACACAAGACTTCAACTTCCTGGAATTTAAAGTAAACAAAAAATTCCAATATCACAGTGAATCACCAGTGTGTTGCTTTATCTCTCTACACAACGTCCTGTTTCAACAGACATCACGTCACATTAAACCTGCAACAGCGGATTGTTCTAGCTCCTTTGACGCGGAGGGAACGAGATGTGAAAACAACACGGACCTATTATCGCCTTTTAGGTTGATTACGGCAAACTTATCAGCAAACTTCTGGCCAGTAGTCACTCTGTTGTCGGTCTCTATGTTGAACAGTGCGTTTTATTAACTGTTGCTGTAAACAACACAGTGAAAGGTGTGAGCGTGAACCATAACAGCCAAGCGAGCTAAAAGACAGGTCAGGTGATAACTCTCTATGAGCATGACTCACCTCTTTCACATTTAGTCCAGTCGTAAAAACTAAAATGATTATTGCTTCTTTAAGGAAGTAAACGTGTCATTTGATGTATTTAGATTTTAATTCCAAGCTGATACACGTGAGATTTCATCAGCTTCTCCCCTAACCTTGTCCTCGCACCCTTGAATCAGTCGGCTGGCCATTTACTCCTCCTGTCTCCATAGCAACCAAATATAGACACACCAAGAAAACAAACAAAGCATCATCCCTTCCTCTCCTCACACTGCCATTTCAGTGACGTCACAGTACATTAGTTAAATACATGTATGACAGAGCACTATTAATAACACACTGTGTCTAACTCTGGATTAACCACACTCTCTCGACTGATGGACCCTCTAAATTTGACGAGAGGAGAAAGGGTAATTGGCTGAAATGTTACTGAATGTACAAACCAATGTGATTTATTTAAGTTATTTTTTAAAAATCTGACGTGTTAGTGTGTGTTTTAGTCGTGTGCATTCTTTGTGACGCTGCATCTTCTCAATGTGATGATGTGGGAGGCCTTTTCAACATAAGAGCCATATTTTAATGCTGTCCATGTATTTATAGTCTCCAATGATTTTATTTGTTAGCGTGGAGGATGTTTGTCTGTTTGTAATAATGTCTTTGTGGTTGTGTGGTGGGACTAAGGCAGTACAGGCTGTTACGTACAGTGGGTAACCACCATCATTGTGTGCACTCCTGACTCATGGTGACCAGGGACAGAACTGCACTACTAAATTCTTTCTGTTATATTCTGTCAATGACTGTTGAGGGAGTGGCTTTTTTAATGATTCCTATTCGTTTTGACCAAAATGTAAATTTATTTTTCATATGAAACACATTCATTGCACTCTCAGTGGACAGTTATGGATTTTAGCACTTGAGCAAGTTACTGATTTTTTTGTCTGTTGCCTTCAAGTTGTGATTTTTAGAAAAAGTGATCTGTCAGATGTTTATATCACTTTGTGGCAGAGGGATATGTTTGAGGATCAGAGGCTTCACTGTGGCCCTCAAAACAGATGTTCAAAATATTTATTAATTCAGTGGAATATTCAGGTTAAAAGTCCCGACAGCTGTGCATAGATGAATTTAGCACTTTTTGAGAACAGGCAGCTGCTCTGGACACACTCCAACATTGCGTGAGGAGGAGTTTGTGAGTCTCAGCACAGTAAAGCAGTGTATTTGACAAAACAGTAAAAAGATTACCGTGCAGTAAACCAGTGGCATGTCTCCAGTGGCATGTCTCCAGTCCTGCCTTTTGTTGGGCCTCAAACCAGCCCAGCTCCTCAGTTCATAAGGGACCCACATAGCAGTCGCCCAGCATCACAGAGTCAAAGCAGAAAAGAGTACACAGTGTTGACTCCTTGCCTTTCATATCCCTCTACCACAGATCAGTTCACATATACTCACTCATATATCTGATGATATTTCCCTTTTATTCTCCTGAATGCTCTGATTGTTTTTATTATTGTTAACTAGGGTGTCTTGAGATCCGCAGATCCTGGTGGGAAATATTTGCTTTCAGTCGTTTGTTCTTTGTAAATATTCACAAATGTCTCTCAGGAGTTAGATCCACTGGTTTTCACTCTGAAAATCGAATATGTACTTTTTTTTAACCCTCTGGGGTTTATCTAGCAAAGCTCTGAGAGTCAACAACTGACTTAAAAGCCTTCTTATTGTAGGAATCCTGCAGATAGCGTAGCTCTGCTCCTTCTAAGCAGCTGTTTGTGTTTTGTGGGAATGTATTTATATTCATAACAGGGTAAAGTGGATATTCATGAATGCACTTGGCTGTTTCACCTAGCGTGGGTAAACACTGCTGTGTGTGTGTTGACATTTGATACAGAAACATCAGAAAGGGAACTAACCTACTGTTCACTCATTACTTTAGATTGAGGGGGTTGATGTAAACACTCCAATGACAAATTGCTCTGAATAATCACATTCACAAACAACAGCTACACATGTAGGTCAGACTGTATCTGCTTCAATGTCACTATGCAGCATAGGACAAAAAAAATCTCTATTTGGCCGACATGTATTGTATTTGAGACACTGACACATATCTTGGAACCTAATACAACCATCTTTGTATTTGTGTTGTTTGCAGCGATGATTTAGTTTCTTCTAAAAACCTTTTCTCCTGAAGCATTGACCCTGTTCTCTCCTCCTCCTGTGCTGCGTCACTCTGAGTCCAGCACGAGAATCAAGTTACTCTTCAGAAAGTCATGAGCTGAACCCAGTAACCTCTCTGGGCCTTTGCTGTATCTTTTGTGGGCCTGTTACACGTCTTATTGGCTGAAACGTTGTGATGGACAATGAACTGGCTTTATTTCACTAAATGTTGCATTTGTCATTTCTGTCTGTCAGCTTCAAATAAATGCATATTTTGATCCACTGTCAATTGAGCCTGTTCTTTGAATACTCGAAAAATTAAGATTTCCTCTCTTGAGAATCAACTTTAATTTGTCGAATTAAGGTAAACCTAATCATTTTAAATAGCTTTGATCGCTTTAAGTCTCACTGGGAACTATTTTCATTATCGCTTAATCTCCCAATTGTTTTCTTGATTGATGTATTAATCATTGAATGTCAATCGTCAGTTCTCAGAGCCCTGGCAAACAAGATTTTAATTCAAATGATCGTATCTGACTTCAGGATAAATAATAAAATTCTCAAATTTGCATTTAAAAGCAATTATTCATAAAATAAAGCAGCAAAAACGTAATACATGAATCATCACATTTATTTCCTGCAGTTCTTTAGTTTGACCACTATGTGGCAGTAAGGCATCAGGTACCAGAGGATAGAGTTGTTTACAGCAGCAGCATGACTCACATCACTGGTGTGACCTTCCCTACAATACATTCATTAAGTTGATTTGTGAATGTACCAGCTCAGTTTGCGATGATTAACACCCGCTTATTATTGTTTATTGACAAAATCTACCGTGCCTGTGTTTCACTTCATTACTTCCTGAGTTGTAAACGAGTCCCAAACATTACAGAAGTTCCATTCCCTCTTTGTCCTTCATGCCACTGAACCAGTTTTGTCTCATGTTCAGTAACGAGGTCTGAGAGCTCGGCCCAGCTCGGTCAGTTTTCATCCCTCCTTCCTCATTCCTCCTTTCTTTTTTCTTTTTTTACCCAGTTTTCTGAGTTCTACTCCATCCCTCCTTCGCCGTCTTGTTTACTCAGGCATAAGCATTTCATACTCATTGTTATGCTGTTATATTTTCAGTGCATGTATGATTAATTGAGCCATGAAAGGGGATCAAGTGCTCAAACAACTGACCAATACTATCTTAAGTTTGCTAAGAAAAAACAAAATCCAGCATTTTTACACAATTGTGACTTTTTTACAACATTGTTTATTATCTTAAATGTAATCAAAACAACAGTAGTTACAGAAATTACAGACAGCCATGATACTGTGTGGTTTTATTGTGTGCTGTGGATCGCCATGATAACATATACAAAACAAAGCCGGGAGGGAAAAGAAAAATCCAATTCTCATTTCTTCACACTGAGCTCTCCACATTCAGCTCGAGCCATCGTCTTTCACTCCAACCCGCGAGTCTGAGGATGAAGAACGGCACACAGCAGTTACCCATAGCAACAGCAGCACTCGTCATCATCTAAAACGACACATTAGGAAAGTGGGAGTGGGAGCAATTAGTCGAGTGATGGTTTCTGCTGCTCGACAACCTCCTGTTGCGTCATCGTAAGTGCTTTCGACTCAAACAAATCTGATCGTCAGCCACATTCATGCCTGCACTTTGAGAACGGGAAAAAAATCACACTTTCAGCTTCAGGTGGCAGCGAACAACACACAGATGTTCCAAGCATCTTTAGAGAGCATTTCTTCACATGGTTAGAAACTGACAATATTTTAAAGGAGACACATTATGTGCATATTCAGGTTCATTAATTAAATTTGGGTGATTTATTGAAATGGTTAACATGTTCTTCTTTTCAGAAAACATAATCTTCTTCATTCTGTCCCATTCCTGCAGCTCCTCTCTTCAGCCTCTGTCTCAAACACTTAGTTTTAGCTCCTGTCTCTTTGAGGACTCCACCCAATTTATCCCAGTCCGCTCTGATTGGTCAAATTTGTTAGGGGATGACAAAATAACAACTATATAACCCACCGGAGGAAAGAAACACTGAAAAAGCATCATATGTCTCCTTTAAAAAATATCTGTAGGCAGTGGCCTGATGAATGAAACCATCAGTTTTCTCCTGGACGCTGCAGGAAGTTATGAGGAGTCATAAAATATATGGTTTAAAAAGCAGAGGTTTGTCCTCTCAGGCCGACACCAGTGAGAGTTATGACGGTTATGACAGGTTTGATGAATGAACACAGCCAGTGAGTCATTGATTTGGTATTCAGACATTGTGGGGCTGGTGTATCTTTGGGTGTGTAGCGAGGATTAAAGGCTCTCATCACATTTAGATCGTAGATTCTGATGGGAAGCTGCCTCCAGCCACGCCTCCTTGGTTACTGTTGCTATGTCGAGCTTTCTGTTCTCCAACGTACATCACGTGATCGACGATGAGGCAGTTGGTCCTCATATTAGAAGCAGCCTATAATAAAAACAAAAGTTATTTTTTTCCTTTAATTAGCATAAGCTGAAACTTATTAATTGACTGGTCTGGCAAAGGTAATTAACTTTTGCCTGGTGTATCATACGCTCTTGGTTTAACAAGAGCCTGCTGCTGTTCTGATGCTGTTTTCAGAATATAAGAACTCTTCTAACCGACTGTAATGAAAAGATTCCACCTGCTGCATGATTAAAGTGATGAGCCCACCTTGGGGGTAGCCACCATCTTTGTTATAATTAACAGAAGTGCAGTTTTCTTTGTTGTAACTCCAGATTTTGAAGGGATTCTGAAAACACAGCACGAACAATTGCAAGTGTTTTAAAATCAGGTTAATTATATTTTAGAGACTCAACAGGTTGTGTTACATTTGTAACTGATGACGCACTCCAAAGCTGATTGGACGATCACTGTTGGTGGGAGGGTTTTAGAGGAACAACACAGTCAATAGCAGCTGTTTCCCACCACTGGGCTGTCCGATGTGTGTGGTGGTATTCTGGGTAATGAGGTGGCGCCGAGAGGAGACTGAGGTAAATACTGGAAAATAAAACACGCTCCGATGCTGATTAGTCTTTGGTCTCAATGTGATGGTGACAAAGTGTGAATGAAATGAAATAAAAAAATATCCAGGTGCATTTTCAGTGTCAAAATGAACAGGGGTGATATTGCACTTTAAATTTGTCAGTAGGATTCCAGGATATCGATGGCGTCGGTAAGATGAGTCTACAATCGTTGGTGTAAAACATGATTTTGTCTTAAAAAATAATTCCTAACAGTAGAAATGAGATTTTGAATTCAGAAGCCGCAAGTTTTGATCTGTGACAGAAAACGATTGGAACAATATTCACATTTAGGTAAAAAAAGTACAGAAAAAAAGGCCACTCATAAAAAATAAAGTTCTCCAGTACTATTACTGCTATTCTACAAATGTTTGCCGTGGATTACCTGAATCTGCAAATGTTTTGGCCTTGGTATGTACATGTATCTGTGTTGGTATTGATGAGTTGCTCGTGATCGTTAAACATGGACACACAACTGGTTATGCTGGCAACAAACTTGGAAAAGGAAACTACACTGTGAAAAAAATCAAGAAAAACAAATCAAGAAAACTCCAATGTATCCAGATACTTAAGATTCAAATCAATAAGAATCAAGTGTGCAGAGCCAGCTCAAACGTACGCACCCGTAAAGCAGGTGGATATCCAGTCTCTTGTGTAAACTGCTCTCTTCTGCATTCACACACACTAACACACACCCACACCCACACACACACACACACACACACACACACCTTAGAAAATATATTCACACTCACAAGCGCCTGTCTTGCAATTTTGCATTAGTACCACATGTCAAATGAGAAAAAAAAAGAAATGTGCATGGGAAAAAAATGTGCAAACCCTCATCAGGGAAAGAAAATGGCACGGCAGTGATGAGAAAAAAAACTAAACAAAACGCAGAAAAATGAAAAACTACAATGGTGTCAATGACAAAAGGAATCAAACAACCAATCCAAATAGAGAGAAGGAAAGAGCGTGCCCATCACCTACTCAAAAAAAGGAAACCCCACCGATATAATCTCAGTGAACAAAAAAAACATCTTACACTTAATTTTTCAGTAAAATGAAAACCAGCCGAACATCACGAGGTGTTTCAGAGCTTCTCTCTGACGGGAGGTCACTCCAACAGAAGTCAATTCCGCCTGCTGGTTGTATTGAAAAAGCAATACAGACGTTCTGTACAGATACATGTGTCAACCCCCCGTGGAAACAACAGACTGAGAGAGAAGAAAAGAAAAGAGGGGCGAAACCCTGATGGATATACAAAGGCCTATACTGTATAACCCCACCGACAATAGAGTGGAAAATCTCTGTTCACATACTCTGTCATTGTTTCAGAAAATATAGATATTGTATAATTCACCCTGCTCCCCCCCCCTCATCACACACGCCAGCAGCAGCCAGGCCGTACGATCTCTCCATGGCAACGTGACAGACAGCAGCTGGAGAAACTCTGGACCAATGGGGAGCGAGGTGGTGACGTGGAGGCTGTTCCATCCATCGGTCGTGTCCTAGCAGTACGTCTGTCTGGATCGGCTCTCAGGGTTTTCTCGCTCGCCCGGCTGCTGCATCCCGTCTCATCTAGCGCTCAATGGGCCGGTACGTCAAGTTCAAACGAGTCCACGCCGGGCTCCTCCGGTGACGAGCAGATCCTGGGGGGTCCTGGTGGAGGAGGAGGAGGAGGAGGAGGGCCGGCACGGGGAGGAGGGGTCGGGGGAGAGGCAGCAGGGATGCGGACACCCCCACCTCCCCCTCAGCACTGCTCGGACACGATGAAGCCGTCCTTCTCCTGGCCGCCCACTGGCTCCACCTCCGCGTAGGCCGGGTGACCTGACCCCCGGCGGAACTTCATGGCCGGCCACCTGCTCGGGCGTCTCTGCAAGGGGGGGGGGGAGAGGAGAGAATCAGTGTAATGCAGGTCAGAGTGTCAATAAATGGATTAAAGGTCAGAGGGTCATCAAGGTTAAAGGTGGGAGCTGAGTCTGGTGACATCCTCTGATGGCTGACACAGCAATATCAAGTCCATCCCTGACCTTGGGAAGAGAGAGGCGACAAGAAGGAAAGCACCAGAGCAGCCACGGTGTCGCTGTACGCACCTCGATGAGGAAGAGGCTGGCGGCGGAGGTGGGGTGATGGTAGATGTAGACGGTGATCAGGACACCAGCAATCATGACGAGCATCACCAGCAGGATACCGAGGATCAGGCCGGTGTGCAGAGGGTGTGTGCCAGGCTTCCTGCCCACAGCACTCTCAGCTGAGAAAATAAATATGACATGAGGTGTATAATGTTAGTAGTGTTTGATTAACTTCAACAACTTTGCTCAAGTTGCTTTAATACTAGGTTATTGGTTAAATACAAAAAAGAGGTTTCATTGTTGACCAGCAGGGGGCAGTCACAGTTCAGCGATTTCCTGCTGTTTAAAATTGGGATAATTGTTGTCAGAGTTCTTCTAAATGTCAACAACTAAAAAAAAAGGGCAGATATTTGATCTCAGGAGATAAACAGACATTTCTACTGTAAATCATCCCATGTAACAAACGTACACTCATTTTCAGTGGATTTAATACGGTCGAATTCTGTGATTTCCCTTCAATTTGAGAGGATTCATGGTTTTAGATTCTTTAGTCTCTTGCTCTCCTCTGTTTGTGTATTCATGCGCAGCTCTCCTCTCTCGCAGGAGAGGTAATCCCACGCCAAGGTTAGCGGCGTATGGTCCTGATAGGAGCAGGAAGCCGGCCTATAGATAATGTCTTGGCCTCCAGTCCTGGCGCTGCTAACTGAAGAGGTTTGTATAGCGACTGCATAATGAGCCCGTCCTCCAGCGCGCCCTGGAAGTCCACACTCGTCTTTTTAAAGCACTTTGTCTGCTGCACAGTGCTGGAGCCACCCGGCAGGGGCTGTGGAGTTCTTCTGAAGGTGATAAGAACGTCCTGTAACCTGTTGGTAATCTCTGTTTGCGTCTACGGGAGAAAACACAATTTCTCCTGCGATAGAGAAAGAAACTACAAAGAGAAAGTGTTCACGGTGTCGACAGATCCCAGCAGAGAAACCCTGATCAGAGCAGAGGAGAACGAATGAAGTTATTCTGATTAGGGTTGCAAAGGGGTGGAAAGTTTCCGGTAAATTTCCAGAAACTTTCTGGAAACTTTCCATGGGAAGTTTAGCTCGGGAATTTTGGGAATTTTGAAAAAAAAAAAATACGCAAAATTAAACGCTGAGCAAAAAAAAATCATCATTCAAAACTCTATTTTAAAGATGTATGGAATGCAGCACACGCTATCTCATGTGTGGAGACATTGCACCCCATCCAATGTAGAAGGAAAGGCTGTGTACATTTGCAAATACTGTGCAAAGACCTATGTTAAGAATACACAACGATGCAGAGGCGTATAGTCAAGTGCCCAAAGTTTCCTCAGGGCTCAAATCAGCCTATGATAAGCAAAATGTTTATATTTATGTCTGTATATGACAAGGTAAATACAGTTAGTATAAATTACCCACAACATTTCCAGTTTATTCCAGTTTATTCCCGTTAATTCCCGTATATTCCCGTTTATTCCCGTTAATTCCCGTATATTCCCGTTAATTCCCATTAATTCCCATGGCAAGTTTCCAACTTTGAATATTCCCGGAATTTTGCAACCCTAATTCTGATACAAACACCGTGGATTCTGCTCGTCCTGCAGATTTACAGCAGGTTCAGCACAGTTCCATTCACCAGGCTGCAGATTCTAACCTCTCCCCAGACTCCTCCCCGTCTCTAATTAGCAAACGCCACACTCGTCAGGCAATCAGCCACTCCCCCCGGACCACCGCCTCATTGATTTCCAGCAAAATAAGAGAGAGAACCCAAATGTCCGAGTCAGTAGCTCCAGACGTTTACCAGAACTTGTCCTTCCAGCCCTCTTAGTAAAATAGGAAAATGTCCAGAGAATGAAGTTTCTAACATGCGATGGATGCAGAACTGGTGATGAAACAACTCAGTCGTACTTTTCAGAGAACTTGAACAACAGAGAAAAGGACACGGTGACATTTTCCCTGTTGTGTGTAATCCTCGTGCTCACAGTCTGAAGAGGGGACTTTATATTTATTTTTCTCAGAAACACATTCTTCCCGTGTTTATATGTCAGAGCTACAGAGACCGTGAGTCATCTCTCGAGGAGCAGGAAGCACAAACAGTGTGACACGCTGTTAAGTCTGTGGCGTTCCTAGCTAGTTAGCGGGGGGGGGGACATGATGAGAACACAGCAGAGACACAGAGACAATGAGGAGTCAACAGCCCGGCAGCTAAACATCCAGTGGGAGGTCTCTGTAGAAACCCCGGGGCAGAGTGGGACACACTGTCCTCCGCTAACTGTCCTGAATTTGTCTCCACTGGCTTTGTCCTTACGGTTCAAACCTGAAGAGACTGGGTAAACAATGGTGGACAGCACAGCTCTTCGACAGCAAAACAATGCATTAGAGAATATTTGGAGAGGACAAATGAGAGCTGGGGAAATGCAACCAAACTTTTCTTTTTCAGCTCCACAGCCATTCTCCTACTCGGCTATAATGGGTTTGAAGAGGCGAACAACAGAAACTGAGAGGACGAGGCGGTGGACTAGTGGCAGAAACTTGGACTATGGGCAGAAAAGGTCTCTGGTTCGTCTCTGGTTTGACTCCACGGAGAAACAACAAAAAGACGAACCTGGATTGATCTGTCCAAAAATCCAAGAGGATTCTCCCTACCCTGTCTAGTGCCCCTGAGCAAGGCACCTTACTCCCCCAACATCTGCTCCCGGGCGCCGTACATGGCTGCTCACTGCTCTGTGTGTCGTGCACCAGATGGGTTAAAAGCAGAGGTTAAATTTCCCTCCTTGCATGAGTGTGCTTGTGCATGTCTGTGCATGTGTTTGGGACAAATAAATGTATCTTAAGAACACGAGTCAGGATGCTCTCTTAATCTTAATCTTAATCTATAACTCAGCCTCTGTAGAAATAGATGCTGCAGATCGGTGGTGTTGAGTAGACACCTCCTGAGCCAAGGGGGGTTCAATCCCGTTTCAGCTGTATTCACCTCACCTGCATTTCCTGTCGTGTAACTTACTTTTCACCTTGAATAATGTTATTTAAAGGGATGTATTGAAAAAACGGTTTAATGCATAGGGAAAGACATTCAGAGAGATATTATCAGAGTGCCGGGCACCGACTCGCGTTCGCTCAAGTGATGGGACACATGCAGCGTCGCGGTAATGGAAGTGAGATGGAAGCTGCAGATTTACGATTCCTCTCAGGCAGGAAACCAAATATTTGGGAGGCCGTGTCCAAAACAAACTGATAGAATTGGAAATCACAGTTTGGGATGTTTGGCATATTATAGAAACTGAAACAATTTGTTGCTCCATAGAACTGAAAACACCACATTTGTGGCAGGAACGTGATACTGTGTAGCAATTTCATTAATCTTTCGAATTGATATTGATTTTTAGTCTCCCTATAAATGATGTGGAGCATCAGCTACTCATAAAGAAAAATAAAGTGATATCAGTTTAACCACTTAAAAACAAGCAACTATGATAACAACATCAGAAAAGTTTTACAAATGAAATTCTTTCTCTAAAGGCATTATATTCATATACACTAGACTATACAATTGAATACATATATAGATTTGTTTTTCAAATTTACAAAATATTACTATATTTACAATTAAATAGGTTTTAATTTCAGATACTTTGACCTTATATAACAAAAATTCTCTATATAAAACAAGCAGCATTAAGTTTCCTTCTCTCCTAGATGTTGAGAAACATGTATTGATTCGTGATTGTTGGCATTTAAAAGGCCACATTTCAATGTTTAAGTGATTTGTACTGTCTTACAAGAATAAATCTTTCTAAATGATAAGAACTTCTTAACATGTTGCCTTTGTGTCTTTTACAAAAACCTTTAAAACAAAGTAAAGACTCCGCTCACACAGTCCTAGACACTGTAATTGACCCTGAGAGGAAAGCAAAGTGTGAGAGTCGACTGCTGGACTAAGTTTATCAGCTGATTAAACCACACGTCCTCCAAAAAGATCAACAAAGCAATCAGGGACCAATACCTTAATGATGCAAACAAAACAAGACACACACACACACACACAAACAGAGAGAGACCTACCCTGGTTGTCTCGGAGATGCAGAGCGATCTTCGTATCATCTGCGGAGACAGAAACAGACACGAGCGTCAGACACAGTGATCAATATTTCTCTTTGTAGTTTGTTTTCCGACGGTCGGACTAAATAAACAATCCCCCGAAGGTCCCATAATGAGATTAAGCTTCTTTCATTAGTGAACCGTCTTCCTTTCAACATTCAATTTACTATACTTACAATCTGATTAAAAATGCATGCTTTGAATATAATGGCGTGGTATACATAATTCAACACACTCGAGGAGTCTGGGGTTAACTATACGTGCGAGATATGGAAATGTGGCGTGACCCACTTCTGGAAGGGTAGCGGGCGTTCACACCAGCCATAGGATTCACATTATGCAAATTCAGCACATACACACACACACAGAGATTTCACTGAATGATTTATTTCTATTTCACTTCTCAAAAGGAGCAAAGGCAGACACATCTTTGGCGTCTGAACGAATCATTAAGTGAGATGTGGAGGATAAAGTTTAGTCTATAACACTGAAGTGAAGGCCCTGATTTATGCTAAAAGAAAAGAAGCATTTCTGTACTTGCTTATTTTGTCCAGGAAATAAGTCTGGACAATCTTAAGTTCTTAATTTTATGCATCTAATCATTCAAAACAAATTATTGGTTGGCCGACATGAGCCTTTCACTGACATATTGTTATCTCCATTATATTTGCCGATAAGTTAACTTATTGTACAGAAATTGTTTCAACCCAAACTGAACAAGAATTTACTGCAAATCCCGAAATAAATACGTAAATACGTTTTCTCACCCAAACACCAACACAGATACCATTTTCTTTTCTTCTCTCTTTAACTTTATTTCCCATCCAGCTGCAGGTTCGTGGCGAGAGCATGAGCCACCCAGCTTGCACCCTAACCTGACCTTCGACCCCTGCAGCTGAAGATACTGCTGAAGGAAAACTGATCCTCTGTACGTGTCAACAGTCGGGAGTTTTCTCGGTGTTCGCTTCCCAGCAAATACCATAGTACGACCCCTGGATCTCCTCTACACACGCACACACACACACACACACACCAAAGACATTCTACTCCTCTCGCCACACCCTGGTCTGATGTGTTAGACGACTTGTCGTGTTTTGCCTCACAGCTGGACAGCTTTCACAGCCGATCCCAACTCACTGCCTCCATCCCCATCACAGCGGCCCACCGAGGAACCCAGCTGCGACGGAGTGTCCATTCAAACTCACAGCCCCCCCGACGGAGGTGCATTAGAGAGAAACGCTGGCTCCTGCCTCAGTTATTGCTGGAAGTAAATGCCTTTTTGGGAAAATGAAATAATGGATAACCGAGGCCTGAACGTGGGAGGCTTCAAAAAGCTCAACAATGCAGTGTGGAGTAAAACTGCAGACACAGCAACTCTGCCCAAAACAGTCTCTTCACAAATCAAATTTTCCGGAGCATTTTTATGGAATTCATCATTTTGAAAGTAGCCTGAGATCAGATGCAATGAGCAGAAGAATTGAATTGTGGGTTTCATAACTTAAATGTGTAGTCTGGTCCATGTCCCATCCACTAACATGGAGGAAGGATTGATAACATTTATAACATGTACGGCGGCCAGCCACATTACACCTTCATTTTGGTGCAGCAGTCACTTCGTCCATCTTCATACAGTCTGCAATTGACACACAGTGACTTGACTTTATCTGACAGAACCTGACTCATTAACTGGCTCCTTCATTTCATTTTGATTCAGCTGCCTCACATCTGGAGCTGATTAAGATAAAATGCCCATTGACTCAAAAACGGTTCCCTAAAGCCATAAAAAGTAGAATGAGGTGAAAATGGGCACAATAAATCCAGCCCGCTTGTAGCCTTCACTTCTCCAGAGACAGAGAAAAAAAAGAAATGGAAGTAAACAAACTTTAGAGGACACCTTGGTGGTTTTCCTATCATCAGCAGAAGCATTCCGTCTGCTCCTGTTCCAGGAGGATTTGCATCAGATGATGCAGAGATTATGCTGCAGTCTGGTCCGGGGTTAGGCTCCCGCTGGGGTGCAGTGAATCATGTGCTTCAGGCTTTATCGCGCAATATCAAAAGAGCACGACCTGCCAGCCCTCTGCTGAGTGAGGAGGAGAAACTGAACGCCCGAAGGAAGATGAAGAAGTGAAGCACATCAGGACTGACTGATGCATGAAGAATTTTAGCTTTGGATACATTGGACCTACTGTAAAAGTTTGGTTGAAAACATATGTGACAGATTTGGGATTTTTATTTAACCTTTAGGGAATTAACAATGAAACAAAAAGCAAGAAAGTTTTTCAATAAGTTTGTGGTCAGACTTGGGGAAGACAGAGTTTTATTTTTATATTTACCATTTGGCACTTTTGAGCACAAGGCTAACATAACCATACATTGTTTCATATTTTTGATGCTTTTTTTACTTTAACATGTTCCTATTTCTACGTATGCTGCACTGTACGGACCTGTAGTAAACACTCTATGTGATTTACTATTAAACTACTATTACTATTGACCATTCATCCCTTAAAATAAAAAAGGGAAGCCTCATCGTCAGAGAATGAAGTTTCTAGGAGAAGAAGATGTCAGGCTGTGGCTGAGGGGTAGAGTGGTCGTCCTGCAACCTAAAGGTCGGCGATTCGATTCCCAGTCTGAACCATCTGCATGCCGAAGTGTCCTTGGGCAAGATGCTGAACCCTCAATAGCCCCCCATAGAATAACAAAGTGCTGCAAGTAGATGCACTGTATGAATCTGGTGTGAATGGGTGAATGTGAAACTGTACTGTAAAGCGCTTTGAGTGGTCATCATCAGACTAGAAAAGCTCTATATAAATACAAATCCATTTACCATTTAACAAAAGACTGGTGTGGAACCAGCAGAGCCAAACAACATAATCACAGGTTTGTGGGGGTGCATCTATTTTGGACCGGTAAGATTTGTCCTGATTCTTTCTGCATTGTTTAAAAAGTGGCTCCGAACGCAGCTGCTGCACTTTGCTCCGCTGCCTGCCATCTGGAATCATTTCTTTCGTATCTTAAGTGGAGAGCTGGAGGGACGCTCTCCCCAAAAGAGACAAGTGTCTTGTTCAGGTTGTAAAAGAGGAGACGCATCAATACCAATAAAGAACGGTTACAGCAGAGGCACTTCATTGAGCATTCTGCCCGGGCAGAGTGTCCATTATTCGTTTAAAGAAAGCTCTGGGCTCTGACACACTGTGCACCGTGGCCTTGTTCCAGCTCCGCTCCCTACCTTACCTTCGGTGGGGACACTGGTGGGAGGTGGGGTGGTGGAGGGTCGGTCCCGGCCTGTAGTGGTCTCGCTGCTCCTGGTCGTTGTTTTGGCGACAGCGGGGGTGGTGAAGGGGTAGAGGAGCGTCGTGTCGATGATGTCGCACATCTTGTCCTTGGTCTGAAAGATGACAAATGTCTCAAGTGGGTGCTCTCTTTCCACAGGAAAAGTAATTAAGTGGAGCTACAGTCGACGGCATTTATCATCCAGGAAGCTCCCAACACACACACACACACACACACACACACACACACACACGTGTTTATCACCATTAGCAAGCTGGATGGAATCCCTCTGGTCATCACACATCTGGAACACTCACCTCATCTGGACAGCTGTTGTCCACCCAGTCCTGCCGATGGCGGTCGAAGCCACTGGAACATCTGGAGGAAGAGGAAACTGTCAGAGTGGAGCTTTAAGCCAATCACCACTAAGCACAAACTACAGTGGAGGTGATGGGAGTTCCATTGGTTTTAAAGGTTTTTGGACGTAAACCATAGTTTGGACAAATAATCTTGACCCCTTTAAAAGTTGAAAGGATCATTGAAGTTACTGCAGTTTATTCTCCATTCTGGGAACATGGATATCAAATGACAAACACAACACAACCTTAGTATAAAAGTAATATACCGAACAACAGCGCCCTCTGCAGCCACACGTCAACTACGCACTACTCACAGGAGATGGTACCATAGATATAAACACTAGATGACTCGGCCGCGTTGCCGGCCAACGGAGACGAACGTCACCACATGGCGGCCATCTTGCATCGGGCAGCTCGCTCACCCATAACATTGTGTTAGTAGTGGTAAATAACCATAACTTACTCAATTTTCAACCGATTTTGAAACGGTCTGGTTTGTTATAAACGTCAGAGATGTAGTTATGACACTGCATAAATTATAAAAAATGATTATTATGAAAATAACATAATTATTCATAAGAATGCAGTGTCATAACTACATCTCTGACGTTTATAACAAACCAGACCGTTTCAAAATCGGTTGAAAATTGAGCAAGTTACACACCACCAACACAATGTTATGGGTGAGGGAGCTGCCCGATGCAAGATGGCCGCCATGTGGTGACGTCCGGCTCCGTCGAACGAGACATCTAGTCTTTATATATATCTATGGATGCTACCAGCTCACAAAAGGTACATAGAACAAGAACATGCAAACGTTTAATGTATAGAAAAGCAGCATAGTGTTGCTTTTAAAACAGCTGCACAGCTTCTGGATCCGAGGAGCGAGAGCAGCTTCGCACAGCGTGAAGATGTATAGATTCCGTGTGTGGGGGGGGGGAAGTCAGCAGGTCACGCGGCCTTGGGAGACATGTGCATCGTGGTGCGAGACTTCTAAAAACCTCAGAAGCCAGACGCTAATCGAAGGCGGCAGCTGCTAATCCTCCGTGCTGTAAACGGATCAAAATTATAACTCACCCACTGGTGAACTCGCAATTTGGTCCGTCTCGGCACAAACTCTCTCCCATCTGGCCGGGGCGAGTTAGCATGCAGAGCAGTCGCCGCCCTCACACCGGGCTCTGGCTAATAAAGTGCGTTTTTTGAAAGCTTTCGGTGGTCTGCTAATTATCTCTCGCTGTAGGTGGACAAATAAAAACGACCCATGACCGACTCACGATGCAGCGGTTTAAATCGAGTCCTGGCGTCTGAGCTGTGTTCCCCCCCCACCCAGCAGGCCACATCCCTCTACCCAACATAACCTTATGGTAATGACTTTATGCGAGGGAGTCCATTTTCATCTTTCCTCCTTCTCTCATCATCCCATTCCTTTTATTCCCCCCCCCCAAAACAGAAAAGTTCAGCCTCATCTGCTCAATCAGCCGAGACAGATTCCTCGGCTTAATCCCCCCCCATTTCCCCCCCCCCCCGACTGCCTTTCACCCCTCCGAAGAGGGAGGAGAGCGAAGCGGAGTGAGACACAATATCACCGACATGTTTGGTCTAACCTGTCCCTGAAGGGAGCTGGTGTTTTGTTTCCCCCTCAATGGCACCGGGCCCAGCCAGTTGCCATCGAATGCAGCCAGCCACGGTGCTTTTAATTAGAAATGCACTGAGGTGCTTCATTTGAATATAAATGACTCGGTGAGGGGAGAACGATTCCTTTCTCCGAGGCTCCCACAGAAGTCGCAGGATGGATAGATTTTATTATTGGGTTTCAATCCCACTCCTTTCGGATGCCACGGAGGATTAATGGGAAACAAACAAGTAGTTATTCTTTGTTATCACTGGTAAATAACCCAGTGCATGAGTGAACTTCAAGTTCTAATCCATGTGATTTACTACTATGTTGAATTTAATGCATTTTCCCTAAAATAACAACTAACTAACAGGCAACACAGCAAGGTTCCTGGTTCGAATCCCAACTTCCTCAGTGTCTACCTCCAAAACACTTGCAGATAAGGGTAAGATTAATTGGAAACTCTTATCCGAAATCTTGTCTCTGTGCGTCAGTCCTCGATAAGAGTGGATTTGCTCAAGCTCCCTCCCGAGACCCTCAAAGCACAAACGGTATAACGGATGGATCCTCACACTAAACCTAATTAACCATAATCAATGAGTTCACATAATCCAGTAGTATTTTCTTCTACTGACATCAGCCTCGTGTGTGTTGTTGCCTCTCCACACATTTGTCATGTGAGCTGTGTTACATCACGTGTGCTGCTGCTGCTGTTTCACACTTAAAGCTTTCGATAAAGTGGCGAAATGAAAAAAAACAATGGTCACTTATACACTGGATGTTTAATATAGTGGATAAGATCAAATACACAGCTTGATGCTTCTGTGACAATAATCAGTATAAAAATCAGCCATTTCCGTACATCTGATAATACTAACTTGTCATTTTAATGCAGAACCTATATTTGTAAAGGAAATGTTTAGTAAATAAAGGATTTGACCAGTGAAAACAAATACGCTGCTTGATGCTTCAGTGACAATAATCCTTAACTTCAACCGTATCAATATCAGCCATTAACGTACATTTTGCTGATAATACTAACTTTTAATTTGAATGCAGAACCTTTAGTAAATGTTTAGGAATGTTTAGGAAATGTTTAGTAAATAAAGGATGTGAAAACTTTTCTTACACCCCGGACTCGACTGCTGTTGTTGCAGCCCGACCGATTTGTGAGCCAGTAATTATGCTGTTTCTCAACATAAATGATGCAATAACAGTTTGCTGGGAGACTAAGACGCATTAAAACTCCATATTCATCTCCTTACCAGCCATCAATTTTCTATGAGCTGCATTTGTGATGCTCGCCACATCCCTGGTCTTCCTCCACACACACGAGCATCGGGCTGAACCGGCTCTCACGGCTCTCACGGCTCCCTGGGGTTTCAGCCAATGCTTTATTGACCTGCCTGAACACGGGCTGCACACATCAGCCTCCGCTAACTGACTTAGCATGAGAGGGGCGCCGCGCACTTCGCCGAGAGAAGTTCATTAAGGCTGTTCTCTTAAAACGTCAGCGGCTGCCATTAACCCGCCGCCAACCAGGCCGCCACTGTCTTTAATTAGCACGCGTTTCAAGCGTGTTCGGCTCTTTCAAAGGAAGTGGCTTCAGGATCCAGAGGGTCACACCGAGTCAGATATTAACACAGTTAGAGCACTAATTAAAATGAAGCTTAATGAGATCGGTGCCACGGGGCATGCGGCGTCTCGCCACAGAGGCCGTAACCTGCTGCGAGGAAAAACACTTCCTCATGTCGCTGCTCTGTAAATGAGTTTGTTCCCGTCAAAGGAAAAAACATTTCGGGAAAGTTAAACCCGAAACCCTTCAAAAACAAAACAGACGAAATCTCTACGGACAGAGCAGAGGAGCCGCACACGTCTCCAGTCAACCACGTAACGGGCGGAATAAATGATGAGTCCAAAATATAAAAGTGGCAGATTAATATTTGATGCATGAGCGAGATACAAAGAGAAGCTATGGTGGCTGCTTCCGAGTCGGACTGATGATACAACGACAAGAAGAACAAAATATTCCAAGCGATGCAGGCGAGACATTTATCAGGACATTGAACATCTGCTGGCTCGCGAGGTGAGACTTTCTCAACTCGTGCGGATGATAACACAACTCTGCCAACTCGCCATAAATTATTTTCCTCCCTCCTCCTATTTTTAACTCAGAACTTTCCTCGCCAACAAAACAGAACCGACAACGGTCTCGCATTTCAGACGACAGGAGATTCTGGGGAAGAAAACACGCAGCTCAAATATTTACTGATGTTTGAAGTGCAGGGGGAAAATATTCAATACTTTACATTAACTGAATAGAGTATAAATAGTTATTGTGATGGTAAGAGAGGAAAACAACAATAACTTTGCCTAAGTTCATTAAAAACACACAAACAAAAACTGATATTGTCCTCCTCATACTGTATGCATGGGATGTCTGCAGACTGTCTGCACACCAGCAGGGAGAGAATTTCTTTGAAAGTATGCAAACACAAGACTAGAAACTTAAATATGCAGAACTTGCCAAAAAACATTGCATTTTTAAGAATGTGAAAGTATAACTTTGAGAACGTTTAATCTTAATGTAAGATTAAATGTTTCCTTTGTGCTGAAACAATTAGTCAAATGACTGATTAGTTGATCTGCTAAAATTCTCAGAATGAATCTGATTTCCTCGTTTTCTCTGTTTCAGATTATTGAAACTGATGGATATATAAGTCAATAGTGACTTCAGTTGAGAGAATGTGTTGGTGTATGAGGAGTTAAGAGAGATTAACAGCATCTGTATATCGAACCTGTTGAGGCGATGACACCAGCTGCAGTTGAAGTTGATCTGGGAGGAGATGCAGGAGCTGCAGCTGGTGAACTGGAGGCAGGCTGGAGAGGAGAGAGAGAGAGAGAGAGAGAGAAAGAGAGAGAGAGAGAGAGAGAGAGAGAGAGAGAGAGAGAGAAAGAGAGAGAGAGAGAGAGAGAGAGAGAGAGAGAGCGAACCAGGTTAGAGTCTCATTGATGGAGTAACACTTAGGTGCCTCTAACATTGGACAGTGTTACGACTGCACCAAAAGCTGGTCCAATAAATTCTCCTTACTGGGTAACGGCATCATTTCTACAGCGGTAGAATTAGTGATCTTGGTCTTCGTCAGCTCCACGCGGTGGTACTCGTAGATCGTCCTCCTCCTCACGTCTGTGTTTTGGGAGGGAGGGAGGGAGGAGACAGAGAGAGAGAGAACAAAACCGTCACAAATCTTCCAGCAAGGAGATAAAAACTGGGACAAGTGGTCCCTGAAGAAAGAGGGAAGTGAGCGGGAGGCAGGATGGGGTCACGAGGGACACCATCACAGCACTTTCTTTCTCCATCTCGCTTTGTGCCCGGGTGTCGGGCCAACAACTTGGCAATGGACAGAAGCAATTTCCCCCGAGGAGCTGATATCAATCACACTCTGCTGAGAGGCGATACCCTCCCAGTCATCTATAGCAGCGAGTCGTGAGATGGGCCGATTGATTAGATACATCATTGACTCTGATGGCGCTCGGGCCCTCGTATGGGCCCAGTGTGAAATGGGCTGCTCTCTTTTGCTGGCGATGCATCTTCTATATCATCGGTGGGAAATGAAAATAAATGAAATATGTCCTTTGTCAGAAGTTTGCATGATCAGTGTATTCACTCTTCCAGTGCATAGTGTTTGAACAGATGTGATAAGTGCTGCGTGCTGTTCATACAGTGGTTGATCCACACTTTAATTTGATTTCCATGTGCCTCCACAGGCAGAAGCTCCAGGCATGAATCAGTAAATCAGAAGTTGCATAATAAATGACAATTCCCTTGAAATTCAATATTTACCAATCTTGCCAACGGTTTAATAGATTAAGGAATAGTTTGGTATTTTAAGAAATTCACCGATTTACTCCCCTGACAAGAATATTAACAACACTTTCTCATCTTTCCAATAAATATGAAGGTACAGATCTTAGCTGAGCATATAGACTCAGACTGGCTGTTTAATAAAAACCTCCAACGCATTATATCTTGCGTGTTTAATCTGTGAAACTGCTGAGGCATTAAAATGAAAAGTTCGGGTTTAACAGGGCGTATTTACCGGATTTCAAGCGAAGCTCAGATGTGGTATCAGTCCTTCTATATCCTGGGCACGGTGGAGGATAATATTATTTTCCAAAATGTCATATTACTCCTGTTACATCACACCTGTGTTCTCTTTCTTTTGCCAGATCCTCCGCCTGGGGCTGTGGAGCTGCTGTGTGAGCAGACAGCTCCGGTCGGAAGGTGGAGGGAAGCTGCGAGTCAGATCAATTAAAGCCCAATTTGCAACGTAAACAACGGAGAATGAGGATTTGCATTAGCCACTTTCCACCGATACCATCCAACACGAGAGGATCTACGTGTGTGTAACATCCTTTACGCACAAGAGGGTCAGCCAGATCCTACACCCCTCTCTCCTCAGCAATAAATCAGTGTTGCATAAACGCTGCTATGATTCAATCTGAATTTTATTGCTTACTCGTCCTTATCTAAGAGCTGCGTGGAAATCGGTGGCATCGTGGATCGAAGCTGAAGTGAAGAGTGATGGTGGAATAGTTGCAGCCTCACACTCACCTCTCATCCGGCATTTCAACGTGTTCAAGTCGACTACGTGACAACACTCTGGGCTCTTTGACATCTCCAGTATATTAAATAAACAATGTTCCCTCTGATTATCATTAACAGCTCCAGCTTTGGGAGAGGCGGTGGACTAGTGGCAGAAACTTGGACTATGGGCAGAAAAGGTCTCTGGTTCGTCTCTGGTTCGACTCCATGGAGAAACAACAAAAAGACGAACCTGGATTGATCTGTCCAAAAATCCAAGAGGATTCTCCCTACCCTGTCTAGTGCCCCTGAGCAAGGCACCTTACTCCCCCAACATCTGCTCCCCGGGCGCCGTACATGGCTGCCCACTGCTCTGTGTGTCCTGCACCAGATGGGTTAAAAGCAGAGGTTAAATTTCCCTCCTTGCATGAGTGTGGAGGTCTGTGCATGTGTTTGGGACAAATGAATGTATCTTAATAAATGTATCTTAATCTTATTCCTGGGAATCCGGAGTATTATTCCAGGTAGAGGCAAGAAGAAATGAAAAGGGATGAAGGTGGTTTCCTGTTTCCATTTAGGAATAACTCCCTGTGACTGATGAGGTATAATAAGTAAATGAAATCCCGTCTCTTCACAAGTGATTGTACCTGACCTGTTATAATTACACACCTCGGACATGAATTATCCTTTTCCTGGATCCACTGTGGCGGTTGCTCTGACTGGAGGACGTGTGAAATCTTTTATTTGAGCTTTTAATAAAAAGGGTCAAACAAACGTCCCCCTGGCTGCCGCTGTTGTTACAGGTATTTGAAACGCTTTTCATGGTAGAACCCATATAAGGACAACACACCTCCACTTCCTGTTGAAGTAACCCAGATATGGGTGACGCTGTCTTGGTCTTTTTAAAATAATTTGGATCCACAGTCTGCAGGGATCACAGTGTGGAGACGCTGTATCAATCCTGCTGATTAATGCGTCAGCGAGACAGTGTGACCTTTCCTGCAGCTGCCCACCAGGAGGGGATAGAGGTGATTTACCCTCCACTCGGGGGGGCTGTCATGTCGCCCGTCAGTCTATGATGACACAGCTTTCCTGTCTCTGACATCAATGAACTTACCTTTCCAACATATTCTTAGGCTGAGTAACATTTCTCTAAAAAGAACCGCCCCCTCCTGACCATCTTGTCCCTGCATTTCTATAACTTTGACTGCAACCATCCGTTAATCGGACCCCTCAGGTTGTTCCTGTGGAGAATTGAGAAGCAATGTCATCCTTCTCCATGAAAACTGCTGATTCTTGCTTTTTTCTAAAGGTTAGTCCCCATCCATCCATGAATAAAAAGGGCCCTTCTCTATTTTTTGCCTCAATATGATGATGATCATTATGAAAAAACCTCTGATCTAACTCGCAGCATCCTTCGCTTCCTCCACCAGAAAGACATCAAGACCTTTGGACTGAGGCACATTATGCAGATGTTGCCCTTTTCAGACTTTGACACGAATCTGTTCAATTTGCAAATATCTCAAAGCAAAGCGTGGTTTAGTTTCACATGTTGTAAGAGTTTATCTCTGAACCCCTCCTCCACACAGGGATGGTCCGATCACGATTTGGGCAATCACGAGGAGATACAGCAGGTCTGCCGAGCTGTGGATGTTTCAGTGCACCACAGTAGTGTGCATGTTTGTGTGGAAATGTTGGATTCACACATATGTGTTGTATTGACACTTGACAGTGAGGGCGCCATGACGCTTGGTGCCAGGGAGATCATCAAAACAACAACAGTCACAGTTTCATGCCATGTCATGTGTTCCAAGCATTGGATCTGTCTCTAATCAGTCTGTTAGTAGTCCAGGCAAAGTAGCCCATTTTGGAGCCAAAAATAGAAGTAATTGTAAAATCATTTTTGTCATCATAGATTATTTCTATGAGGTGTCCAGAACAACATACTAAAAGTCCTAAGAAATCCTAGTTTAGGAAATATGTTTAATTCTCATCAATGTGTACCAATAAGGCCCGGCAACAATACACCCCAAAGGAGCTATTTTTTCCTTTACTCCTATCAAAAGTAAACTTTACACAATGAAAGCACCCATGAAAAGTAACATTTTGTGTATTACAAGTTTCAAATGAGCTATACCCTAATCGAATATGCCCAAAATACACCCAAATAGGCTTATTTTTTTCCTTTATTAGTCGGTCGTAAAACGCTACTTTGCCTGGACTATAGGCGTATTTAATGGTTTAGTAGAATGAGTTTTATCTTTTTCAGATGTATCATCAGAGCAATTTTGAGAAAAATATCTGACAAAGACGAGAACGCACACTTCAACGCAACATCTCAGTCTCAATCTGGATTTCGTCAGCCCACGACCGAGCAGCTGCTGGTTTCATCACGTTGTGTCAGAGGCTTCAAACGCGACTTGGTGTATGAAGTCTACAGGGAGACAGGGCTAACAGGTTCTGTACGAGAATCTCTCAGTGCCAACAACAGCTTTCTAAAAAGAGTTTAACTGTCGGCTATCGCTCCAAATTATTCACAGCAATTTGTTTTCTTTTCTTTAAAAAAACAAACTCAAACTAAGCAAGAAATCCTATTACAAATAGGATAACGATGCGATGAAGGACAAAAAGGCCTAAGTAATTAAAGTTGACAAATAAATGCAATCCAGGTTTCACACTCACGACCAAAACAGCTTTAAATTACTGAATTAATCATGTTTGACATCTCGTTATTGTGGCGGGCTTCGAATCGGAGCCCATGAAAGATGGAGAATCTCAGGGTGGAAACAAAAGAAGGTTTGAAGTGTTTTTGCCTCTGCTCACATTTGCTGTTACATTAATGGGCCTGAATTGCAATAAGTCAAAAGTAAATAGGGGAGGCAGATCTGAAGCTGAGCCCACAGCCTGCTGAGAGAGGTGTGGGGGGGGGACAGTCGGAAATAAAGCAAAAAAGACGAGGCCTAACTCAGAGCTAGAGACAGTTTGAAGCAAATAAAAACACGTTTCAGTCAGTTACCTTAATGACTTGGGAACCTTTCGATCATTGGCTATAAAACTGAATGAATGAGGTCTTAATGCAACATTGCGAAACGTAACTTAACTTTACACACGGTAACGCAACTTAAATTAACGTAATTTAACTCAACATAACATAAAGATCCATTGAGAATTTGTTCTTGTGGACAATTAAGTGGTAGAAGCTAACTGAGACTCACTGGGGATCTGTTGGATCTTGTGGACGACCACGAAGGCGTCGGACAGGCCCACCTTCACCGGGTGATTCACAGAGCTGATCGTTGCCACCTCAATGGGAATCTGAAATAAGAGAAAGGCAAAATCAATTACCGAGAACACAATGCGTCTGGGACAGGCCGACAAATGGAAACAGGCCAGTCTGACGGCACAGAGGATTCTTTACTTTCATCACGAAACCCATTAGTTTGTCTGTATAACAACAAGAGAGAAAAATAGTGAAAATGTGGCCCCCGATATTTTCCATGGTTTAGACCTGGGGCCGTCGTCAGTGTTAGAAATTACAAAGATACTTTTGAAAAGTCTAGACAGAGTAAGAGAGAGAAACTGAATTGATTGTTAGAGCTGTGTGAAAGTGAGTCATATTTTTTTCCTGATACAAGAAACAGGTTTTAAAAATGTCACTTTCCATCTCTATTTATTGAAATGTATTGTAGGCGTTTGATGAATTTTAGTTTGTTTGAAAAGACTTTGATTCCTCCTGGATTGTATAGTCAATGTAAATGTCTGTTGAAATGACACGAAATTGGAGAAACATATGATTTTTCAGTGAGTCCTGACCTCTTTGTATGCAAACACGATCCTGCCGGTGTTGTGCAGCGTGGCCTGGAAGGTGAAGCTCCCCAGGTGGTAGTTGTCCTGTAGGTGAACGTGATCCCACTGCACCACCAGAGCAGTTCCTACAACAAGAAACACAAAAACAAACAGATCAGAGGAGAACACGGCCTGTATCCAAAGCTATTGTCATTGTTTTTATTCATTTACCACACTAATTAACGAGTAGCTTACTGGAAAACAATTGAAACCTCCATAATATTGAATCCAGCTTGACCACATCAAGTCAAATGATCATCACGTGTTGCCTTTGTTTTGGGCGACAAACTAAATTAGTCCCATACTCACGCAGCCTCCGTCTCTACCTCCAGACATCAGGCCTCACATTACTCTTAACATTACTCTTACTGTGGAGACCCTATCGACTTGAAAGCGTTTTGGCTGCGCTCCAGGACAATAAAAGTTTGTTAACACAACTAATCAATTTTTCCATCACACAGCCAGAGAACTCTTCCACCCAAAGTAAAGACGAGAATTTGGCTTCTCTGGCACCAATTTGGAGAGAACAGGCGTCTGCTTGCACAGGAAAACCGTAATAAATCACATGTGGTGCGTGTAAAGGGGCTCTGGCTCTGGGACTGCATGTTACTTGTGTTAGAGGAGGAGGTTAAATCGAGTTAGGGTCTGATCCTGCGCTGATATGAAATACCTAATATGAGTGCAACTTGGCAAGGATGCTCCTTTTTGTATGTTTGGATGGGAAATGGAGGAAAAAGACTCGAGACAGTGAGAACCACTGAGAGGACAGAGAGTTAAACTGCTGCTCACTCGTGGTAAAGTGCGTTCACCCAGTCAGCAGATGGTGAGGCTGGTAGAAGTCTGTTAAAAATGCATTGAGTTCAGGAGGGGAGGCCGCAGAGCTATCTGGGGCTTCCAGACTAAAAATATAGTGGTGTGTGTGAGGAAGCGTTGGGGGGGGGGGGGAGCACACACTGGCCTTGTTTCTAATTCCACTGATGACAAGCGCAACACGCCGATGGAACTGAAAAGCAACAAAATAAACCTGCCCTATTACACCAGCTCTTCCTCTGCCTGGCGAATAACTTTTGTAAAGTTTTAATGTGGCTTTTCCCCAGGCTTCATAAATAAGGAGATGACAACAATAACATCTTCACCTTTATCATTTGGTTACTGTCTGAAACTTAAAATACTCGATTCAGTTTGAATTTCTTGCTTTCCATCATAAATACTCCATCATGAATAAAGTTTACATTTAGGGTTGGAGTGTAAATGGCGTCTGACAGTGAAACCAAAGAAGCTAAATGGTTCCTGCTGTGATGTGTCAAAGTGTCTCCTGTGAAAAATGTTTAATGGAAGCTTTCACCATAATAAGTCAGACTGTAATACTTAACATTGTACTTTTCTTTATGTTATAAAACCTATCCCTTCTACAACCAGAGCAGCTGTTTTTAAATCAGAGCGAGTGGAATTCATCAGTGGATAATGTCTCTATGACAAGAAGTTACAGTTGAGTTAAAATCTCAAAACGGTATTTTTACCACAGCGCCTTCACGAGATCCCAGCGTCGCCAACAGTCACGCTCACAGTCTCTCAAGTGTCAGAACACTTCACTAACTTATCAAATGTCAGGATGGTATCACACGTTCTTTATTTTGCAGATTATAATTAACACAACGTTCCATTATAGCGTCTAAAAAAACAAAGCTTCACGCTGTCACACGTCTCCCACCTTCCTGTTTGTGTCACAAGAACAAACAAGACGTCTGGGCTGTGAACGCCTCATCAAACTGACGGAGAGCGGGACTGACTCTCCCATAACAGAACCAACCATGCAGCTCTTGCGCTGTATTGGCAGGACGCTGACTGATGGACAGCGCTTTGAGGAGCGGGACCTCGGCCAAGAATCGATCGGCTGCTGAACTCTGATGAGCTCGACTGCCGAAGGTCACGCAGTCGGTCAGTCACTCTGCGGCGGAGCGATTAGGAGGAGACGACTGACTTGATGGATAACAACCATCACAAAGAGCGAAGGTCTATTTTGTGTGACCAGAGACTGTTTATCAATTGATTTAGACTCCGGGTGCAGAAAGTGAAGCCAATGCAGAAGTGCCTGAAACCTGTTTTCTCTCGATTGACCAGCAGAGGGCGACTCCTTAAGATCTTAATCCCCAGTTTCAAGTTTTCTTCAATACAGACTGATACAGATACAGACTTCATTTAGTAAATAATGGTGCCATTTAATACAAAATAGACAATGAGGCACATTTGGGCATGGATACCATGCTATTGAAAGCTAGTACCATACAATGGGTGCAGGCCGCAGGTGTAGGTGGGCGTAAGGTATCCTTGAGCTCTCAGCCAGGCTCCACCCCCTGCTCTTCCACATATGGTTACATCTGGTTACATCTGGTTTCAAAAATTCCAAGATGCCAAACTCCAGGCTTCAAAACAGAAGCTCACAAACCAAAAGGTGACATCATGGTGCGTTGCCAACCTGCAGTTATCTTATCTATCAATTATTATTTTAGTATTGGCTTGTTACCAAAGGGTTGACTGTGGAACACAATGTCATTTTGTCTCGTGCAGGATGGATCACGCGATGTAGAAGAATGCCAAACGCTGTTACCGTTGTCAAAGTAGATGACGGTAGAGTTCCTGGAGACGCTCGGGTCGAAGTTGGCCATGAGGGGAGCGATGTACTGAGTGGCCGTCAGCATCCGATGGACCACGTCGCCCGTGTAGATGAAACCTGCAGGAGGGAAAAAAACACAACATGTAACTTTCTTTACTCCTCAGAGATTCAGGTAGATGCTCCTAAACTCTTGAAACACCGATTTATAATGTGCTATGCATCACTTTTAGTGCTGTACATGCCTTGATGGAGGGTTTTCAGATGGATTCACCCTTTTGGGCAACTCATAAAAACAAACATCAATCTTTCTCTCCTCCATTACCGCGTCTCCTCCGACAATAAACCTGTTATCTGATACAGTTTGCTTCAGGAGGACAACAAGCCCTCAGGTCCGGCCAAAGTTAAAAACTCATTAACCCACAACAATCGCTTCTCTCTCCGTGTCTGGCCTCGTGCTGCAGGCGGCCTCAGATACAGCAACACAGATCTGCACTCATATCATCCATCAGAAACAGAAGGGAACAATCTGAGGGGCTTGAGAGAAGATGCTGTAAACCAAGCGAGCAGTTAAATATCATCATGGGGTTATAACACCGACCTGCTCCTGCTCTGCGTCTACCTGTGTCCTCCTTTAACCCTCTTGTGTTTCTCTACTCATCATCATCCATCACAGGTGGTAATAGGAGTGAATAATCGTCACGACAACGAAAAACAGATTATGTTAACTCTTACAATTTATGCGTCCCTCCAGCGAGCCACAAATAAATGTCTGCGCTGAGATGGAAGCGCTCCGTCAACACAAACAAGAGCTGCATCATTTAGCCGCCTGTAACCGTGGTTATTGATGGACTCAGGGAAAATGGTGGTGAACACTCAACATTCATCACAACGGAACAGTCTCTGCATCGGGACACGGCGCTGATGATAACAGGATCCAGCAGCGTCTTAATTTCCAGGCTGACAACAAAGTTCAGCAGAGTCAGCTGCTGTTTGAAGATTAATTCAAGGTATGCAGAGTTTCTTTTTTTCCCTCTCTCTGACTTTGAGCTAATGGATAAATATCCCACAGCCAAGCTGAGCACGAGGCTTCATCGTGTTTTATTCTGAAATCATTTAAGTCAATAACGTCTCTGAGATTATATTTACCTTTTGAAAACAAGACTAACTTTGTTTTATTGAAAGTTGTGAGAATGTAGGATTTTCATGATAAGAGACAAGATTGTTTAAACATTTAAAAACTGATTAAAATCGTAAAGCCGATCCACAAATACAGGATGCAGCTGCAAACTGTCATTTTTATGTATCAATATTAAAATGTGAGAGTAGGAATGTTTTAAGCATACATGCATAATTAACAGAATATTTAATCATGGATAGATTGATACATGTATTAAGGTGTAAATGATGGATGAATGATAAAACATACATTTGTATTTATATTTACATTTTCCGGGTCTAAATGCTAATTAAACTAACCGGCGGCTGCTTCATATTTACTTTACATTTATCGTCTCATCCTTAAAGATACAATAGATCAGAGAAATATTTCTTGTGTTAAAAGATCAGTTCAAGATAAAGATAATATATGAAGCTTTCTGAGGCATAAAGGAATAAAACAAAACTCTCCTGAGAAAGAAAAGAGGATTTTTTCGGAAACATTGAGGCCAGACCCATAAATCCCAATTTCATGTCACCATTCACCGAGTCTTCTCATACAGTGGGCTGGCTATAAAAACACATCTATCACTTCGGAAACTAGGAGCAGGGCATCGCATGAGGGGAATCAATCTTCCCTCAAAGACCTCCCTTCTCAGAATTACCTCTATATGGAGCACACACATTCTCTCGCACACACACACACACACTCTCTCTCTCACACACACACACACGGGGAGCGAGTGAAAATGTGGTTTTATTCAGTTGTGTGCAGACCTCAGAGTAGAGAGCTCTACCTGGATGAGGAGGGACTGAGGAAAAGGATACAGAGCCGGAGGGCTGAATAAGTGGGGTTACCATGGTTACGCTTAGTTATCCCTTCCAAAATCGTAAAAACGCTGCTGGAAAAAAAATTATACTTAAATTCCTTTTCCAGGGCTGAATGCTTTTTGGTTGAAAGAGGCTCAAGCTCCAATTATGGAAAAAGTGCACGGGCCTCATACATTGGGCACAGGCATCAGTGTAGGAAAAATCGAGTATGTTACTGTCAATTAAAACGTTCTAGTCGTGTGAACATGACTTTCTCTTTACTTTAACTTTAGTTATCGGTGAATTGTTTCAGTATTTGTGTGAGGAAAATATTGAACATTTGTGAAATAACATAATTTGTAATTACAAGGTGACATCTGCATATTGCTAAGATGACAACTTCCACCTTTCGCTCTGTGATGTTGACCAAAACTTCCATTTTGACCATCAAATCTAACACAGTGATATTTGTAATCACGCAGAAATGTCCTGCATCAGGGGAACACTCCGGGTTTAACGAGCAGTTCAGGAGCCGCTTTACATCAGATAGAAGCACATTCCCTGAGTTGCATTACGGTGCATGAATGTAAAGAAGATCAACATAAAGAGGCCGGATTGTTGAGTCTACACACACTGAATTCAAGACACACACACACACACACACTGGTGGTGAGTTCACGGTCGTAAACGTCACTTTCAAATCCTTTATCCGATTGTGCGGCGACACAAACGACTTCCTCCCAATCAGCCTCTGTACATTCCACCTCATCTCATATTTACCCAACGTTCGCCTCGGCTCAGTTTTATCTCACAATTGCTTTCTCTTCGTTTCCCCCACGTCAGTCGTTTCCTTTCACTTTCACCGTCTTTATCTCCCGTCCCATCAAAACACACACACACACACACGGACACACACATTTGTCTGGACACGCTCACAATGCCTCTGCTCTCCACTGGGCAATCTCCTGCAAACACAATGCGACTTACCCGACAGTCTAAAGAAAATTACACAGCCCGCTCAATACACTAAAGAGGTGAGCGCCCCGGGGCTGCTCAGTGGAGAGGCTGTTCATTCATTACTGTGCTCAACAGAGAGGTGATTCATTCACTTACAGTGGAGGGACACCGGACGGAGGAAGAGAGGGAGATTCGCTGGGGGGGAAAACAGATGTTCAAGGAGAGAGGACAAAGACAAAAAGAGACAAAAATAATGGAGACGAGTTCGAGGTAGTGAAAGAGAAAGAGTCCTTATGATGGTGGGATGAGTCGGATCATTCTTTCTCTGACGGGCCGTGTTTACATGTGTCGGGTCAAAAAGTGCAGGGTCGGAACGTCCAAGAAAAACACGAGAGGGAATTAACAGTCCCACTCGATTTAAGCTCCGGTTTATGGGACGTTGTGTTTGGACAACGTTCCTTGTTCCTTCGTGCTGAGCTGTGTTTGATTTACAGGATATTTTCTGTTTATCGCAGATGTTCTGAGATTCGGGAGGAGCCCGGCTGGATTTACACAAACACACACAGCCATGTTTTATTTGTTTTTTTTAACATAGACTGTGTATAAAGATGGACGACATGATGGCGCCCCCGATAGGGAAGCCAGGAACCACACCTCCTCCAGGTTAGTGGATGGGACCAAACTAATAAGTCAAAGTACATGTACAACAAAAGTTTCTCAAAGATGGTGTCCGTCATTTAAGATACTTCTTATTACACTGATGTATGTCCATTCAATATCTCAAAGATGTGATTTTTCAGGGGGATTAATACTTAAAATTGTAACTTAAAGATAACGTCCAACTTATTTTTCAAACGGAATTCGCTCTCACCTCAATTCTATGAGTCTCAACTCTGTCTCCTAAAAATGATGTTCATGCAATACAAACACATTCTGGAGGGAAATCCAATTGCTTAGATTATGTTCATAGACGATTAAATCGAGTGCGATGTTTTCATAACACAAACAACTTGTCGAGAGGTTGTGGTCGGGGTGATGGGCGGCTCTGTTACACGATTATTTGAAACCCTCAAACACGTCTGAGTCTGTGTGTGGTTTGGTTTATGCAACAAAAACATCGGTTAAGGAGAGATTGAGGGTTCAGTTACATTATAAAGAAGTGAACAAATGTCTCGTGCTTTATTTCACTGTCGACCTTTTAACCGTGAAGATCTTCCCTCAACTCGAATCAAGGGCAGCGAGAGTTTAACACATACCTACGAAAGACTATTATGCTTCAGCTGGAAATTGTAGGAAAGAATGTTTAGTATTTTTCATATAGACATTTTAAACTGGGCCAATATTCTCAGAACAGTTTCAGGTGTTGTTACATTTTAAACTTAGTAAAAAACTTGACATTTCTTAGCTGCCTGTCACAGGTCGCACATTTCTCTGAGCTACGAGCACTTTAACCAAAGAGTGATGTTCTTTTCTCTGGTGGTTTCAATGAAATAGTGGAAAAGTGGAAAAACTGTCCGATATTTCGCCATAAAGAGCCACAATAAACGGAGATAAAGACAGTATTCAATAGGGAATGAGGAGCAGTCTGAGCTTTTCATTTCTTCTGCTCGTCTTCATTTCTGCTTCATTTCTGTGTTCGGTGTCTTACTTCTTCTGCTCAAACATTTCCTGAGAAACCATTTTGAACACGATCTGATAAACATGTACAGTTTGTTGATGCTGGGGCTGTTAAGTGTGACAGCCGGCTCTGTAAACCGAATACCACAGCTGGACACCCGGCTGCACAGCTGGCGGGGGTCCGATCATATTTCATCAGAGACCTTCACACATTGTTCGGCGTGAACCAGACTCACCGCACGACCAAAAAACGACCTGTCAGCTCACTGCGCGACCCGCGGTGCGTCGACAGTCACTGACAAACCAGGAAATCTCAGTTACTGCTGTAATGGGCCGTCCACACTTTATACAGAACATTCCCTTTTTTTGACATTATCCATTTCTTCTCAGCACATTCCTGGAGACATTTGAATGTTTTCTGCCTGTTTTTATTTATTGTCAAAGCTTCTAAGCAGCCGTAGTCTATTGAACCGACTTTGTAAAGTGATGCGTTTGTAGTGTTCAGGCACTGTTGTCTGCCACAGTGTCGTTTTTAACACCACAACAGGAGCAGGGCTGCATTTAATGATTATTTTCAACATTGATCCACTTACTTACTTTGAGAAGGAACTGTCTGAATGCTTAGTCGGTAAAAAGCCCTGAAATCTGCTCTTGGCTGGTTATAATCTGTTTGCCTAACTTGAGCCTTTTGATGTATATTATCGTATGAAGGAGAAAGACAGTTTCTACCTGCTTCTAATACACGTCAGTTGTTTCAAGAATTCTCAGAAATCTGACAAATCGACCTCTGACGATGAAGACGAGCAGATTTACAGTTTGTACAAACTACACAAGCAGGCTTCAACCTCTTATGTTTGACATGGCGTGCCAACCCCATCGTTAATGTGTTTGAGGATCGGCTGCTTCACAGCTCCGAAACTAGCAGTGGCTCCGAAAAAAAATAAAAAATAAATGTAATTATAACTTGCACACTCCCGTTAAGAAATTATCTCCTCCTGCATAGTTTCAGCCTTGGTAGTAAAAAGAGAAATATCTGCTGTGGTAAAAACAGTGACTCGCTGACAGCAATTTAAGTGGAGAGGAAAGATGGCAAAGTGGAGGGGTGGGAGGGACGGCGTCTCGGAGGCAAAGCCAGAGGCCTGCAGGACGCAGATATCTGCCTCTTCCTCTTCATCGGCCTCGCCCCTCCATCTCTGTCTGGAGGAATGCAAATTCACGCTATCTCTCCCCCCCGAGCTCGTCCACTCCTCATCTCCGTCCTCCAGAACGACTCTGAAGCCGACCCAACTCCGCCCGGTGATGGAGGACGAAGACGGAAAATGAGACAGTGATCATAATGACGATAAGAGTCTCCTTATTATTCCAGTGGCAGTTTTAAACACAGCATCTCTGAAATAGCTGGGAAGGAGCCGAGCTTGAGCCTTTGATGTGATAATAGCCGGTTGGTGGTGTTGTGGTCTCGCTGTCAAGACTCAAGTGGAAAATTGTTTTGCACACTCTGGCCGACACGTCTGCTGAGTCACATGTCTAACCAGCACACACACACACACACACACATCCTCCGATACCGCCGCCCTCTTATCCGTGTCTATCAGGGAGTGCGAGACCACTTGGCAGAGGGACGCTGGTTTCCAGTCCGAACCCCGTCAAACTGGTTTCTCCTCCAGTTAATTCTTGTGTGAAGCTGCTGAGTTCTCTGGGAGTGGTTTGTTTTCTCTAAACTTCCCACGTCTAGCAGCCTGTGCCGTGGAGGTGAGAGCTGTAAATGATCTGGTATCGGGCTGAGCGTTCGGCTGGCAGCGAGCTGCCGGGGGTTTTGTTTCTGTGGTTTGTGCCAGACGAAGCTTTTTCAACCCAGAGTCTCATGATTTAGTTTCCCAGGAACAACATCTGAAGAAATAAATCATTGTTCGGTCCTGTTCAGTATTCAGTGGCGAGATCTCTTTGTACAGCGGCCACGCCACACACACAGGTACACACACACACACACACACACAAATATGTGCACCACACACACTTTCTTCTCCATTTCATAAATGCCCCTGCACTCCAGACTCATTTTATAAATCTCACCATCCCCCCCTCCCCCTCCCCCCTCCCGAAACCCTGCAGCAATAAAACCCCGTCTGTGTCTAATATGCCAAGCACATACTGTATATCCAATAATAACACTAATAACTACTATTGAGACAGCGGAGTTCAAAGAACAGTGTTCACTTACCACCAGTTGCCACGGTGATTTCACGCAGGAAATGTCCATAAAAAGGGAAATCGAAGGACAGATTGACTCTCTGTGAGGGGAGAAGAGACAGAGGAGCCCGGTCAGAAGGACGGAGCAGAGAGGACGAGCAGAGGAGAGACTCTTCTCATCCTCACAGAAAACTACACAAAACACACAAGAGGATTTAGATAAGAAGGAAAACGTTTGAGAGAAAACACAGAATTACCAAGTGTGATGGAATCTTTTAGAATGTTCACCCTTTAGTTTTACTGTTATCATCCTCAGGAAATTAAGTTTGTGGGCATTTAAGATGCAGAGCACTGGAATATGCTGTAGAAAATAATCTGCCAATATCTAATATTCCAAGGACATCTTGTATTAAAAACTATATTCAAATGCATATATTCAACTAAACATATTCCATTTTCAGTGAGTTAAGTTTCTGTTGCAACTGAAATGCAAAAAACTATGCAAATGATCTTATCTTGATTGATGAGGCAAGTTTCTATGCCCAAATACATATTTACATAAAAACGGTACATTTCTATTTAATGGAAGTATGTTTCTGCCCAGGTGAGGAAACAATTGATGAAACTTTAAGAATTCAAACAGGAAATAAAACTCATTGAAGATGAAATACTTAGTTGAAGTTATGTGATATGTCTTAATAGTTTTTTCATTTATTGAGGGTGCTACAACTAAAGGCAGTAGGGCTAAAACTACTCATGTTATGAGACACATTTATATATTTTCAGACATGACGAGTCCAAATTTCAAATCTCAAAATAAAAAGAGAGAAATTTAGACACAGCACATTTATTCCTCATCATGCTTCTTGTTAAGTGATACACAAGATTACTCTTTTTAACTTTTCTCATTTTCGCAATCGTGTGGAACATTTCTGCCTGCACAGAATTTAGCAAAGAGACACAAGCAAGTACGTGTCCTGCAGGATGATCAAGGTTTTAGTCCCGTTCAGTGAAAATGTCAAATTGTAGATTTATTCTTTTAAAAACGACTCTTTGTTTTAGTATCATATAATGTATCATTCTAACCTTTTCATCTACGATTTTCTTGACTGTTTATGAGATTAAACACATGATGAAATGGATGTAAGACACTACGTTATTATAAAACACGACTCTGACAACAATCTGTTCATGCACATCGCCACAAACAATGACTTATGTCTTCATTCATTTTACCCCTGGACTGAATCGTCTCCGCTGCCAGAAGACGGCACGGAGATGGACGGTCCACAGTAAACACGGAGCTATTATAATTTATCCTGGATTACGCCGAGGGGAGTAATCCTGTGGCAAACCGCAGTGAATCTCCCCGACTATAGAGCCAATTCCGGAGCTCTCACTTTGGCAGAGTCCTGTGATGAAGCTGACCTCTGCGGCTGTGTTTTGTTTTACAACCCAACTGGCCAATTTCCCTCGGTGCCGGGGCCAGAGCTCGGGCAGAGCCAGGGAGGAGCCCAGGCTTCCTCCAGGAGGGTTTAAGCACTTTCTCAGGAATCTAACTGCCATAATAATAATAAACTATTTGTTTAAAGCGCTGGTCTGCTGACACGGTGGTTGAATTTCAGTACAGATTGTTTTTCAACTTCATCTTCTTGCACTATTTTGCACATACCTCCCACTGACACTGAATTGGGAAATTCACTTATTGATTAAGCCGTGAGTCAGAGAAACCTCCCACATTTCTCCTGAACTATTTGGAAGAGATGCTTCTCCTCTTGGCCGGGACGCTCTGTGGTTAAAGAGAATAGCTTGGCTGGAGTTGTTGGGTTCGATCCATCACGACACGACTGGAGGTGGAGGAGCAGAATGCACAATGTGGGACTCTATTCCCATATCTCCTCGCCAGCTATTGTTCCTCCGGAGCCTGTAAGTGCCCTGCTGCCTGTCTCCTCCATCCGCCCAGTGCTGCTGCCTCATGTGACTTCATCAGTATTCACCTCACATGGCTCACCTGCTTGTGCTGAGGACAGATTTTAAACTTCACTGCAGCACAGAAGCTTTTAAACTGTTCCTTCGTCTTCTTATTGTTGCCGTTGGCTTTATCTGTCTTTTTAATCTCGGAGCCCACTTCACTAACTGATCCGACCGGCTTGTGAGTTCCAGGAGCTTATCACCGATCTGATTGGCGTCATGATGCATGTGCGAGTTTGTGCATGCGTCTGTGTGGGAACAGCAGGTCGTGTTTTGTGTGGGAACAAATAAAATGAAACGAATAAAAGCCGGACTGTAGATTTCTGTGCAGGGTGCATTGTAAGACATTGATAACATCCACACAGAGGTGGAAAATAGCTTCAAAGTCCCATCGCAATCGTTTTCCAATGTTTCTTTATTGTGAATTCTTACTGGGCCTTGGAGTGAGACAATAAAAGGCTGAAGACAGAAAGTTAAATCTGAGTTTAAAATGTGCTGGTACAACAATAATAGCAATCATCACAGCCATATAAGGTTAGTAGCATACTAAAGTGAGTTATTATCCAAATGTACTCGTATAAGTTAATATGCAAAGTTGGAAAGTTTTAAAAACATCTATTTGAATATGTTGACTTTTGGATTTTTCAGTGAGTGAGACTGACGATGGGACATTTAAAGTTTGTCTCCTCTGGGTGATCGGTGTTGTTCTTAAGAGACAATGTTCACAAAGTTCACAATACAAATACTCAACTCTTAGTTCAGCACTGAGTAACTCTCCTGTTGTTAAGGTTGTCCACTTACCGCCGCTTGTCTGTGTGTGTTGGACAGGATGCTGTGGATCTTCACTTTCTCCTTGTCCATGTGGTCGACGTCCACCCACAAGTCTTTGCTCATCGCCTCGGACGGCCCCCACGCTTTGGATGTGTAGTAGTTGTGATCTGTGTCCTCCTGTGAGAAAAGACAAGCAGAATGCAGAGGGACGTGATGAAGGACAGGGTGGAGGACGCTGCTTCACTGTTCCGAACACAGCGTCTGGACCATAAACAAATATTCATGAGACATCCTGCGGCTTATCGTTCCACTAAGCTGCTCTGAGCCAAAATCAAACTCAAAGCTACTCATTATTTAAATGTAAACCTCGACACAAACAGACGTGGTGTAGAAAATCAGTAACAGAGTGTTTCTCCAACAGATTAATCCGATGAACCAACAACAATTTCATTTTCAGTTGTTTCTTTATCCTTTTATTGAGCTCTATGGTTTTGATTAGGTAGAGGACAGGAAGAGGTTTTAACGTCTCCTAATCAAATTCTGAAAAAAACTAAAAATCAAGAAGCCAATCAAGTTTGTCCTCTGTTAAAAAAGCCTGAGCAGACAGCGGAGTCAGCAGCGGATTTTTATAACAGAAACATTGTCGGACTTTATGAGCCACGTAGGAGACGCCTGTCTGCTTTTATGTTTCCTGCACAGAATGAAAGGAAGAAGGAGCGCTTGTGTCCTCGGCCTCTTATTGCTCGTCTCCCTCTGGGTCTAATGAGACACCTTACAGCTCTGGCTTTTATCTGAAACATTGTTAAAGTTAATGTTGTGCCGGGTGGGCAGCGTGCACACACCGCGTCTGGCTGTGATCTCACTAATAGGAACTCACGCGGTTCCGCGGATACTTTGATATCCTGCGTTATTCTGAGCGACAGCACTTTGCATGTCAAAAGGTCGCGAGACGAGCGTTGATTAAAGCACAATCCTTCTCCTCTCGGTTTGTTTTGCTCCAGAGATTCATATTCCTCTCTGAGAGGTAAAAATCCAACACCACCGCTCGCTATTCAGCCTGGGATGTAAAACTCAGAGATCGAGTTCCAGGCTTAGCAGAGCCTCCCAGGGACGGATAGGCATCAAAATCCCCAAATGGAGTTCAGCCATGTTGGTGGTGTTACACTGATTCATTTGCAGATTTAAACAAACATTGCCAGGAGCCTTTCATCGCAGATTTAAGTGTAGACAAATCGTGTCAGGGTAAAGCTGACTCAGCACATTACTTTCAGCAAAGAAAACAAGGGAGCTTGTAAAAGAAAAAACGACCGAAACGCGAGGGCTGCCTACTAATCAGCTCAAGCTGCTTTTGGTCGTGTGGAGAAGGATGGAGGGAGAATCAGGCTCCTCGGAGGTGAGGGGGGGGGCAGCTGGCTCTTCCTTCACCTCGAGGGGATGGAGGGAAGACGGGCAGGGCGCCATCGTCCAGCTGGGTGGAGGTGAAGCTGTGAGGGCTTTTGAAGAGAGGAGCAGACTGAGGACAGGGAGCACGACCACAGAAACTCACACACACACACACACACACACACACACACACACACACACACACACACACACACACACACACACACACACACACAGATACACACTGAGGTTTGGTGGACGGTCGAAAAAGGTTTCTTTGGATCAGGTGCTGCAAAAAATTTAGCTTAATGCTGATTTATGAAAACAAACATTATGTGAGATTTGCTAAGAATATGTTAAAAAGGCAGAGGACACAGAGACCACAAATCAATATTATACATTTTAAATTCAGATTTAAAAATTCTGACTTACACTCAAATCCCAGTAGGTTTTTACTCCGTTAAGTTACAGGCCACTTTAATACCAACACTAAACTGCACTGGTGCACTGAGCTCTCCTGGATTGAACCCCTGAATCTCATCTCAGTGTTCAGTGAATCATATTGTAGGTTTGGCACCGGGCCCATTGAAACTGCATGTACAGCTCTCTGGCAGTGATACTCATCTCTGTTTTGCTCGAGCATCTGTACATCTGCTCATCTGTTCATGTGCCTGACATGAAGCTACATGTCGCTGGGACGAAAGGTACAAGTCGGCGTCAGGTAAAAGGTTGTGAACACGGCGTGAACTCGTGCTCCAAGGTGAAAATGTGACGTCCACAATTTGAGTCTATATGAAAAAACCTAGTAATTCGTGGTATCTGTCTTATTTGGAATTGAAAATAAAGCTTCTATATTTGTTTTATATATTTTTGAAGCGTGGATTTCATGCCATTGGAAATCTATTTGAATTTAAAAACATATTTAAAAGTTTTTGCAGAGCTTTTTGCAAAAGGTTTAACAAATTTGTACCACTGTGTTTTTCTTGGTAAAAGGAAATCAACCTTTCTAAAAAGTTGCGCAGAAATTGAAATTCAATCGCTACTGCAAACACACATTCTAGTAAAAATCTATTTCTTAAAAACAGAGCTGCCATTTTCAGCCTGTTTATAGTCTCTTATGAATACATACTGTCTCGTAGAAGGATGTCAAATGGATTTTCATTCAATTTAAGACACATAAACAACTTTAATCCATTCTTGGAGGAGAAGGGGAATGCCTGAGCTGCACTGCAACATGCAGGAGACTAATGAAAGATGGACAGATGATGATGAAAAAGAGAAGGACGAGAGAAGTGTAACCCTGACAGAACTCCTGCTTTATCTGCATCTGTCCATCATAAGCTACGAGACTGGACGAAGGGAAGGAGGAGACTCAAGGTCCCTGATGTTTATGGATCATATTCTGTCTCCTGAGGCCAAAACCTAAGTCTACAGATTCACCCAGTGTTCAAAACCCACATTCACTCTCATGTCTGAGGCGTTTCCTCAAGCTGCCCAGCACATTAATATTACATCACTCTGAGATCTGAATGTCTGGAGCCGACATGTTTTCTCATCTAAATGCTTCTGAAACACAGGAGAGATGCAAAATTAAAGGAATTCATCTCTTCGCCTCCACACAGTTATTCTGGGTGTTGCACTAAGGGGGGGGGGGGGACGGGACTGATTACCGTCAGGAAAGTAAAGGAATATTACACTGAGAACTTTAATCTCCGTCAACCGCAACTATGTCTCCGCTCCTGAGAAAACAAAACTCCATGTAGGCACAAGGACTTGAGCTTCAGATAAATGTTCCAATGTGTCGGGATTCAGCTGCTTGTCAGCCAGCCATCATCTTCTAAAGACACCACACACACACACACACACACACACGCACGTAGACACACACACTGAGTAGAGTACACAGTTAAATCACATTACTAATACCCCATCACTCTGATGGAATTCAATGGTGAAACCAATGTGTAACATGAAACCAAATACTGGTCTGAACCGCACCTCACTATTCCTGATTCCTGTTAACAGGTCAAATACACTGGTACAAACTACAAGTATTTATGAACTCCAGAATGTTGGACCTGGTCGAAACGGGCCCGAGGAAAACTAGATCTGATCCAAAATGTGGAGAATCGTAGCAGACGGAGAACCAGGCAGGGGGATGATGTTCCCTCCAATATCGGTTCATCTCTTATTTATTTCCCCAGTTACACAAGGTCCTTGAATGTTGTTTTGTCCAACCAACAGCCCAAAAGACAAAGACATTTATTATCCCTGACAAAAAATTTTCCCTTCTAAAAATTACAACGAGAAAGCTTTTTATTTAGATGGGAAAAAATATATATAAATATGGAAGAAGAAGAAGAATCTAATCTGATAAGGATCCAGGCAGCTGGTCTGTGATTTAAACCTTTTCCTGCTCCGAGGTTGTTTATCTCCTGAATTGCATTCACAGTCTTATGATTTAGACCCAAGTTGTGCTTGTGTTTTACTTAAAAATGTTGATGTTCAGGAACAAGGTAGTTCTACACAATAAATCCCCAAATCACTATGTTCAATGCTTTTATTCAACTGAAGTAATGCCTGCGCTCAAACACGTGACCTGACCCAATGTGAGAAGACTACAACCCTCCTGCTACAAGACGACGCTCAGTCAGAGAGTTCAAAACTAAACAACCCAGACACACAATGACATTTTACCAACACGACTTCCTGTGCAGAGCAGCTCCGCAGTGTACTCGCTCCATGAGACGGTTTGGACTCTGAGTTAAAACAACATGAAGGCAGTGAGCGTGGTTTCCAAACACGTTGCCTTCTGGGAATCTTTTGGTAAACTAGACTAACAGAGACACAAAACAAATAAAAGGAAAAGACTCATTTGCATTCGCTGTACGTTCAGAACACGGAGAGAGTGTTAAGTGTCAAAGCAGCAGTGGGAATCTAGTGAAGTAATGAAAATTAGCGAGGCGAGCAGCTCTCCCTGAAGAAATGCACGAATCAACAGGGGACGCAGCAGAGCGTGCAGAACACAAAAGAGTAGAGTGCAGTAGAAGAGAAGAGAAATGAGACATGCAACTTCGGGAAATGGTGCAAGTTTGTAAAAAACCACAAGTTTAACATCTGGCCGGATAACCAATAAATATGTGACAAATAAACTGACTTTCTTTGCTTAGCAATTAAAAAGGCGACCAAAATTTATTATTCCTGGTACCTTGAGCAAAATAGTGGATTTTCTAGGTCTGAACATTGAAAGTACACAAGTCAACACAATACATAACAGGTTTCAAGCCATTTGAATGAAGAATTGTGACATAAATCTTTGACAGTGATGTGAATATACGGTATATGTCAATATATCTTAAAATAAACTATTCTTGAGTCAATTCCTTGTAACCCCCTCAAAAGAGCCTCCTGAGCTGTAAAGTCTCCACACATCCACGTCCAATAAAAACTATCTGCCATAAACCACCCTCTTATTACTCCACATCAAAACAAGCTACACAAACAGCAGCAGCAGCAGCCGGGAGACGGAGAGACCCCCCCGAACACAAGTATACTGTGCTTTTATTGGCAACCTCACATCCTGTCTGACATTGGTTGAAGAAAGTATCAGGACCTACAGTGCTGGAAAATGACACCATCAAATGTTGACATCATCTCAGAGGGAACACGGGGAGTTACGCGTCCGTCTCAGCTTCACTTTCCACGGGAAAGGAGCAGTCTGTGCAATTCATCATTCGGGTCACTGCCTCTGCACGTGTGTCTGTGTTTTTTTTAAATTTTTACTCCTCATAAAAGAAGCAAGATTTGAAATGTCGCCACCTAACAGCTGGAGCCAGCTCTACAGTAGATCTTGCAGAACTTGGTATGCAGGTGGTTCTCCCAGCAGTGAGCAGGTGTTGACAAAGACAATCCGATTGGATGTGGGGGGGTTCCAGCGATGAAAGATGAAAATATGACCCCGGACGTAAAGTTCAAGTCAAAAGTCTAAATGTTTAAAAAGGGTTTTAGAGCAACTAAAAAAAAGTACAGAGAGGCTTTTTGAGACTAAGAGACAGGATTTTAATATTCATCAAGTGTTTCAATGATTACGTGGTCGTGCACCGATGATGAAATCAGCAGGAAATACGCTTTGCATGTATTTGATAGCCTGGTTCAATCTGTTCTCCATAAAAATCCTGCTTTTCTTTTCCATAGAACTGTGCATCTGTATCTGAGCTGTGCCAAGACAACGGTTTTGTTACGATTGCAACAAGTGAAGTTGATAAAGTTCCCTCCAGCAGAAGAATGGTTTTAACTTTGGTTCAGAGGTATTAAAGAAAAGCATTAAAATGTGTATAAGCCTTGTGTTGGTGGCCTAATTTTAAAAGCTCATGATGAAACCATCATTGAGAAAAAGGTATTTAAAGTTTAGTTTGGTCCGTGTCCCATCTGCTAATAAGGAGAAGGCAGGGTTTGTGAGCTATACTACCGCCAGCCACTAGGAGGCGATCAAGATGATGTTTGGTTTCACGTTTGGGAGCCGTTATGTCTTCCATCTTCTCTAGACAGTCTGTGGTTTCACACATTGCAGAAGTGAAAACGGTAAATGACGCACATACTCTCGTACGACTTCCTCAGTTACACTGCGATCGAAAACAATATACAAAAACACAATCGTTGCACAATCTTCCCCTCGCTGAATCAAAGACACAGGAGATTTAGTGACAATGACCTGATTCCCCGAGTTTGTTCCAACTTTACTCTTCCTCGCGCTGACCTGAGAACACCCGGAGCTGAGGTGATCGATCAGGGTTAACGATCCAGAGAGAGTCACAGACATCGTGGGCGTCGGACAGTCTGTTGCTAAGGCCGCTGTTATAAACCCACATGTTGAAGTGAGATCAATTTGTTGGTTAAGATTATGACTCTGGCGCCGCTGGAGTTCACCTCATGCTGATCTCAAGAAGATAAAATTAAGATCACAAGGAGAACAAATAAGAAGAGTTTGATCCACGTTTAACGGCAGCATTGTAAAAGCAGCTTTTCCTTATTGCATTTCTGTACATTTGTGTTTTTCTTACGCCCTCGTTCCCAAGGTTTTGTTTCCTCTCCATAATTCGGACTTCGCCCCCTAGTGTTCAACGCAATGAGATGCATTGCTTTAACAGATAACAGACACTACAGCACAGTGCATCTGTCTGAAATCCACCTCGAAAGGTCCATTTATCCAACATAGCTCATGATGAAACCATAACTGATAAAAAGGTAATTAAAGTTTAGTTTGGTCCGTCTCCCATCTGCTAATAAGGAGAAGGCAGTGCTTGAGAGCTTTGCTACTGACAGCCACCAGGGGGCAATCAAGATGATTTCTGGTTTCACGTTTGGGAGCCGTTATGTCTTCCATCTTTTAAAGAGAGTCTGCGGTTTCACACATCTTCATACATTTGTGTTTTTCTTACGCCCTCGCTCCCAAGGTTTTGTTTCCTGTCCATAATTCGGACTCCGCCCCCTAGTGTTCAACGCAATGAGATGCATTGCTTTAACAGATAACAGACGCTACAGCCAAAAGTGCATCTGTCTGAAATCCACTTCAATAGATCCATTTTTCCAGGGTGGGAATGAGAACACCTCCGATTGACTCGCATATGGACACAGAGCTGAGTCCCAATGAGGCCTTACTCTAGATAACTGCTATTACACATGAAAAAAGTTTAGACTATATCTCACTAAGACTTTGGGAAACACTGAAATAACAGAATTAGAGTTTTTCCCTGCCAGGAAATATGGTGGCAGATCACTAAAGCTGCAGGTTGATGGGAAGCAGGTGTGCTCGCCAGGACATAAATTGTGACACACAATAACTCTTGGAATGTGTTTCCCCATCGCAGATTGGTGATATATGGCTTTGTGGAAGCATCTGAGGGAGCGGATCTCGTCTTAAAAGAGGAAAAAACTGTTCCTCCGCTCCGCTCTCCATCCTCGGGTTTAAGCTCCTTCAATAAAGAAGAGACAGACTTTGAAACCATTCAGCTCAGCGCCGGATGGAAGATTTCACCTCGGTGCCTCTGCCGTCGGAAAATGAAGAATTGTCTTGTGTCAACAAAGTGGTGGAAGGTAAGGGAGTTAGTGTGTGTGTGTGTGTGTGTGTGTGTGTGTGTGTGTGTGTGTGTGTGTGTGTGTGTGTGTGTGTGTGTGTGTGTGTGTGTGTGTGTGTGTGTGTAATGACAGGAGGAATGACAGGGTGTTTGTGCTGTCGACTGCTTCTCCGTTTGGCAACAACAAATGAGCATCCGAGAAAGAAAACAACGAGGAAGGATAAGCTCCTGGTTGTGGGTGTGGACTCGTTTTTTGTTCTCTCTTCAGGAACAAACACCGACCTTGTCAGGACCAGTTGACCACATGGGGACCAAAGCTCCATTATAATGAGGCTAACGTCATATCTGAGCTCCGGGTAAGATGTTGTGGTTAGGTTAGGGTTACACATGAATCGATCATGGTTAAGGTAGGGGATAAGGTTTTGGTTAGGCCGCGCTAGGAGGAATACGGATAGCTGTGTGTGTGTGTGTGTGTGTGTGTGTGTGTGTGTGTGTGTGTGTGTGCGTGTGTGTGTGTGTGTAATGTCAGGATGTCCGTGCCGTGCATTAAGCAAAAACAAGCGAGCATCACAGAAGGAGAACGATAAGGGAGGATGTGTTTGTGTTAGTGTTTGTCTGTCATCTTAAGTGGAATGTGTTGATGAATTAGCACTTGGTGGGTCTGACACTTGTGTCTACACATAAAGGCGTGTGTGAAGTTTGAAGACGTGTGTGTTTGTGTGTGTGTGTGTGTTTACGGCTCATGATCAAAGCTCCCTCCCTCCTCGCCGAGAGACTGTGAACCTGAGATGATTAGAAGTCAAAGGAAAACTTAACGAGCTGTCTAAGCCCGGGCCGCCGCCGCCAACGCCGCCATCACTTTGACTGACTGCCTCCACGCCGCTCGCCGACCGAGGAGCCACAGCAAGGGAGGCGGGTTATGCCTTTCATTTACATACGTTCACAAACACAGGATGAACCCAGAGCATAAATCTCCAGCAGGTCCACTAACCACTCGGAACTGGGAGAGGCCGAGTTAATTTCCTGTTCTGGTCTCTCCAAGGTCACGTTTAAGAGGATCCAGACCTGCAGAAGGTAGATGAGCACCTGAGGGCGGAGCTTCATGTTTGATATACAATATTACTCCTCAGGCCCCGAGGCCCCTTCCAGTCTTCTCTTTCCATTACTACACATTCAGCCTTCTAAAGAGATTCATAATTGCTCCAGGGAAGGAGTAGACTTAGACTTGCACACACATCCGTATTAGTAAAAACAAGTCGCGTATACAAGAGTTGCAATTACGACGTCGATGTTAATAACACCATTTAAGATTCGGTAATTACAGAAACTTCAGTGGGAGGACCTTGGGTGAGTAGAGCTGCTAATGAAGCCAAATTACACAATTACCTGTTGTGCTCTGGAGGTTTCCTACAGTGTTGCACTTCCGTTATGTTTGAGGAACTTGCAAGAAACGTATTAAAAGATAAACTGGGTGCAGCTTTCTCTAAATGCAATACGAGTCTTTCATGAAACACTACAGATTCTGCGCTTTCCGTTTGTATTTCAGGCCAGGTTATCTTCATGATAGATTTTTGGAAGCTCCTCCACGTTACACAAATGTTTTCCTCTCATGCAGAGTACTGTTTTGTCTCTGATCCGTCGCTCAGCCTCCTCATGAACCGAAACGTACCTCGATCTGGGAGCTGTTGTCTCTCTCCTCTGTGGAGAGCAGGCCTGGGAACCCCTCAGGCTCCTCCTGCTCCGGGTCCGGGTCCTGGTCCTGGCCTTGGTCCTGCTCCTGACTGGCCCGGTTAGTGTCCATGTTCCGGGGTTTCATGGGAACCCGTCTCCTCCACCTGTGGCTGTACAGCTTCACGTCGGCCGCTGCGTCCTCGTCCCCCCCCAGCCCCTCCACATACGAGTAAAAGACACCTGAGGGGAAAAAGAAGGAGGAAGTCAGTGTATTGTCCAACGCTGAATCACCATGAAGCTGCAATTTCACAGCGATAAACGTACCACAGGAAGTCACAGATGTATTATAATTGGTTTAATAATACAGCATGCTTCATTTAATTAGATTTTAAACCATTGAACCCTGTGTTAATCAAATTCAAAAAGGAAATATGGTGATTTGTGAACATGCAATCGAGTGAGTTGAGCGTGCACAATAATTACACAGCACCATATCTTTACTTTCACTTCAGGCACTAGTCAAAGTCACCGAGGCGGCAACTCTTGGAGCCATTAATCTTGTGCCGCTCGCTCATAATTCACTGTCTGTGTCGACTTTCTCTCGTTGCTTTGGGGAGAAATCTCTCTCACGTTAGGAGTGACTCAGCAGCCGTGACACAGACCAGCCGACCACGGTCCCACTCGTTCATCCCCCATCCCCGAGACGCCGGTGGCAGGTGAGAAATGGTGCTTTGTGTTAATGTAAACACCGACGTGATTAACAGAGCCGGAGACGGACTGCGAGATAATACACAAAAATGTGCTGCGTTGGTGTAAGTAATAGTTCCCTGAAATGAAAATGAGTCAGAATGAGGAAGTTCAAGAGGTTAAAGACCTTTCTGCGACTGAGTGGACTGTATTATCGACGATTGCTGATTTGAATCACTGTGTTCAGCTCAAATCAATTATTTACATTTTATATTGACCTGTAGCTAATCAATCACGTCATCACTGCTCTGAAAGATTCTCCTTAAAGGTTTACCTGTTTTTACCGCCACCAACAAAACCTCAAAGGATCTGAGACCAGAAAGAACCCATTCTAATTTTGGTGACTATTTTAGATAAAGGGGCAGATCCTGGAAATGTTTTTAACTCTTTAACATTGCAAAAGTTATTATTCCAAATCTATGAGTTTTTGTAATTTGGTGCAGCTTGCTTGAATTGAAGGGGAACAGCCCTGGTGAAGTATGCGTTCCACTGAGAGCCGTTCTAGTTTGAATACTTTGGAATAGTTTGTCACATAACTTCATCTTTTGCAAATGTTTGGTTTATTATGTCCACAATAAAAAGCAAGGCTGACATTCTAAATTGTTGTCACTCTTTTCCAAATTCCATCTGGGTTGAAAAATATCAGTCCAGCAAAAACAAGAATATAAAAGATGAATTTTCTGATTCTGTTGACATACGGAGCTGATTTCTTATTTTACTGATGACGCAACGTGCATGTTTCTGCCAGTGGCTTTTCTTTTACAAGGGAGGAAATGCTTTTAACACAAAATGAGTTTTGGCGAGTAACGGTCGACGTAAAGACAACGTTTGTTTGCTCGTAAGAAAAACTGCACAGTGCACATTCGTTTCTTTCGGTTGAGTAAGGTCAATAAAAGCAGAAATGATCGTGTGGATTTCACTCAGCTCAACACAATTCCGCTTTTTATCAGAAAAACAAAATGTTTATCGTGGACGACCTGACAAAGCAGTTTCCAGCCATCAATGAGGAAATGAAAGGCTAAAGATTCTCCACTTGCTTTGATGGAACCCCTCTTCATCACCTGGATCAGAAATGTTAAATCTCACAAAGGTAAATTCATGTGTTGGACAGCAGATTCGTTTCCCTGCCTTGAGGCTCAGGCTCTGCATGCTCAGATAAGCCCTTGATCCTAATTGGACGAAACATCTAAAAGCAATTAGTAATAAACTTCATTTTTATAGCAGTGCTCCAAATGCAAAGTTTACAGAGTGCTTGCATTAGCTATGTAGATTATTTTTGCTTCAGGACCGAACAAAAACTGCTGATTCACTATTATAACTCTGTTCCTTCTTTTAACAGGAGAGAGAGGTCACTGGGTTGAGATCGCAGGGCACATTTTCCTCCTCTTTCCCCCACTGCCTCCTTTCTCTCACGGTCACATTTGGTTCTCCTTGTCCTCCTCTCTCCTCCTCCTCTTTCTGGGCATCTGACCAGTGGTTCTCAGGAGGGGAGAAAGGGCTCCGTGAGAGCAAGCAGAGAGGCTTAAGATGCTAATTCACCCAAAGTGGAGGCTGACAGATTCACTTTGTAATGGGAGTTGGCAGCGACAGAAACAAAAGGGACAATCTGTGCGGAGCAGAAGGTGCAGGGACGAGTGTAAAAGACGACTGGAACGAGTGAGCCAATCGTTTCTTTGAGCCATCATCTCCGACCTCCATGAAAGACAGATTAGTGCATTTATTATGTTATTTTCTTTTATTGCGTTTTCTGTATTTCTGAGTTAATTCTTTGAATCACCTTGTGGATCATTTAGACGTCAGAAGCTAGACGTTCTTCACTAATATCCCATTTTGTCTAATACAAGAGCGTGGGACTCGATATCAATCGGGAGGTTCCTCAAGTACCTCGGCTGTGAAGAAAGTAAACACCGTGAAATAGAATAAGGTTCCTGTTTATACCATTTAAAGCCTTTACTGCCTTTAACACTGATGAAGTCTGAGAGGGCTCAGGGCTCAAGTCCTTAGGGGAAGACATTGGGATTCAGCCTCTATCTCCGGCCCTTACACTTCCCAACACTCACTCTATTCCGAACAATCATTAGTCACATCCCAGTCTTACTTCCTGTTGTATAATCTAATCCAAGAGGCACCTTCACATTCCGTTCCACCGACACATAAACATCTATTTTCTCCCTTAAAGGATCTTTGTCGGCTCCTTAATATACGGTGGAAAGCTGGCAAGCAGCGGCTACTTTAAAATGCACCATGACCACGACATAGGGGCCTTGAATAAATGGCTGCTCTTTTCCCAGCATCCTTCTCTCATCCCGAGCCCCCCCATGCACAAACATGCACCTGCATTTCTCTTGTGTCCACCACGGCTCTGACTCAGGGACAGGAGAATATCTTATTATCCAGGGGAAACGCAGAGTCTTTTGTGGAACGTCCCCCCATCAGGACAAGGCTTCTCCTCCGTGCAGGACTGTTTCTCGCCTTTTGTGCGGAAAAGAACCCCCCCTCTCTCCTCCCGTTTCCCTCAGTGCCTCTGAAAGCCCACCACATACCTTCACCATGACTCTGTCAGGCAGCCTTGTTGGCCGGCTCAAGCCTGTCAACACCTCTGATTCACAAACGCCACGGGGACTGTACTGTGGTTGCACCTCAAACCTTTCGAGAACGTTCAGGAGGTCATAAAACCGCAGAATGAAAAGGTGCTGTCCGCAACTCTTCTTTCAGTCGGTTTCCGCTCCTTTCCCCCCCCCTGGTTTGCTCTCTTGGTTCCCACCTGACAGGAGACCACCACACATGAGGAGGAGGAGGAGGAGGAGGAGGAGGAGGAGGAGGAGGAGGAGGAGGAGGAGGAGGAGGAGGAGGAGGAGGAGGAGGAGGAGGAGGAGGAGGAGGAGGAGGAGGAGGAATGGAAATGCTTCAATGCGATTTCTACAGAAAACGGGATAAAAGAATGAGTCACATCCCGGTTCCTTAGCCTTTCTATCTCTGGGTGTCAGAGTGCTTAATGTAGTGCCCACTGGAAGCTGCTCTATCAGTACTACCAGCAGACCCTGCCAGGCATCGTGGAGCTGAGTCTCTCTCTCTCTCTGGGCGGGAAACACTCGACTCTTTGCCAATCACCTCACCGGGGTCAGCACAGATTAAGTCGCTGTAACTGTTGCCGAAGCTCAAACATCTTTCAGGAACTGTGCTAATTTTCCCTTGAATACAACAGAAAGGATCATTTCGGTGATGGATGGTCGAGCGCCACTCAGCACAATTAGACGGTATCTCTCCAGGTCAGGAGAGGAGAAAATTACCATCTTTCCATCAGTCTTTTTCATTAGCTTAAGATTCATTGGGGACATTTGTGAGGAGAAGCACTCTATCATTTTGTTCCGCACACATTTAAGGGGGTTACTCAGGTCACTTATTGGTTTCCCTCGCAATCAAGTAAAAAACAATTTGAAGCAATAGCTGAAGACAAAATATCTGAGGTCTAAAACTGTAATCAAATTTATAAAAAATGGCCTTTGTCTAATGTTTATTAGATGTTTATCCATGAGTGTGTAGAATATTAGAAAATATAGATTCGTCCCGATTGAAAAATTTCCCAGAGACCAATGCGATGTCTTTAATTTTACCTCTTAGATGAACAGCCTTAAACTCAAAAATATCACATTAAGAATCATGTAAACACATTTAACAACCTGAAATAAACTGATAATTGTTTGATTTCACAAATAAATAATGTATACAAATCATTAATTTGATGCAAAATGCAAATAACTGATAAGTTTGCAGATTAATCCTGGTGCCGAACAACAAAAATGTAATAAAAAGTCAACAGATCTCGAATGACCAGAGGAACAATGTGTGTTTGACACTGACAAGCCAAATTCTGCACAGGGTCACCTCAGCTCAAGAGCCAAGACGACAGGGAGTGAAAAACACTGAAACCCTGACAGAGTGATATCAGCCATGATGCTCAAATGGAGCAGCAGTGATGTAAAGACAAATCATTAAATTTAACCAATGAGTAAATAAACTGGCTTTAATAGGAGTAAATGTTTGATCTGTCAAATAAGAGATAAACAAGCTTCTCCATCTCGTATGGGTTGATAGATTCAGATAGAGTTCATAACATAGTAAATAACCTGCAAAACAACTCACGCTTCATTTTCATATTAATTGAATATTTTAAATGCAAAGCACGTTTGACAACAAGTCATCCGACGGCAGAGCTTTCAAAACGACACAATGAAAAGTTCTGCTGCAGAGTCCACGCGAATCCCAGACGTCTGTGTAAAGATTGTTATGCAGAGCGAGCTGCGTGTCTCTAACCTGCCGTGGCTCGCTTTTTTACACATCCTCTCTTAAAAATCGCAGCCTGTCATTAAGCAAGCACCTAAAGCTGAAGTGCTGACTGCAGGAGAAAGTGAAACGCAGGTAGCCAGAGAGGCGGCGCCTGCAGAGCAGACCCAGCCTCAGACGATGAGCAGAGCGATACCAGAGGAGAACTTAATCGCAGTAGAGGCATCTAAATCTCAGATAAGCAATGCACGAGACAAGTTGAGACGTGATTCAAATAGTGCACAGTACAGAAGACGGGGCCGTGCACGAGAACACGCACACAAAGCCTGAAAAAATGCAACAATATCCAGCTTTCCCTGCAAAAAATGGAAAGGCAGCCTCCCCTCGGGAGAGAGAGGCATCAAGTGTGCGTCCTGCCTGTCGTGAACGCTCCATTACACCAGAGATTTGTTTTGCCAACAATTAGTCACATCTTTCCAAGTCAAAGCCCCCGAGGTTCAGATGAGGAGAGCAGATACAGAGGCAGGAGGCGGCTTCTGTATTTTGCTGAAACCTGCTTGCTGAAGATGTTGTGTTGCTGATATCACATTACAATGTCTACAATGCTGATGTCTCACAGCCTTTGACCCACTTCTGTTACGCTTGTCGAGCCCTGCACAATAAACCTCATCAGAAAAGGTTCCCGGCAACACTCGAGGAACTAAATCACCTCTGGCCTACATGGTTAAAAGGAAACACCTGTGTGTGCTGAGCAGCTGCTGTTGCAAATCAACCAAATTAGAAAAAAAGAGCCATGCGTGAAAGCAGCGCTATAAATAAAAGCCAATCTCCGAGCTCTCAAAAGTGTGAATTACATCTGCAGAGCACGAGAGGTGGAAGGAATTCATTTGAAGCAAACTAATGTGGCGTTCACTCGGCGTCCATGAGGAGGACAGGTGTCAGAGCTGGATGTGAGAGGAAGGAAGGAGGCCGGAGGGGAAAAGACTGAGAGGACACATTAGGAAGTAGAGAGCGTCTGGCATCAGGTCCGCTGGTTTTTAAATCAAGGCTTTAACCTTGAGGAAACCTAATTGCTCTTTAAACGGGCTCCGAAGAGAATCGCTAATTTCCCTTTCGAGTGTCAGCCCAAAACATCTAAATAACCCGGGACACCGAATCCAAGCAGGCTCGGCCACAGAGCAGCAGAAACACAGCCGAGCACAGAGCGGCTGACCTCAAAACACAGGGTTTAAAGTGCCGGAGTTAACCATCACGGAGTCTGCAGCCACCGCCGCGGCTTTCCTTATGTAATTGGTGGTTGACGTTGGTCAGTGCAGTAAATTTATCTAAAAAGAAAAAGCTTTGACAGCCACGGAGAGCTGCAGGCACTCAGGAGACGGCGGGATTACAAAGACAGGAGCGCTTCCCGAGTGACACAGGCGTTTAGGAATTCAGGATTCCAGTCAGGCGCAGTGTCGTGGCTCATATTTCAGCAGATGGAGTGATGGACTGGAGCACGATGAAGAACTGCTGTTGGCCCTCATTCCACTTTTCAACTTTGTTTGGGAGGGAGCAGTGCAGCTCAGGAGCCCTGAGGGTCTTGAGTCCGGACCTAATCTAACAGATTATTTCTCCTCCCTCCAGCACGGACCATTACCTGTGCTGATAGAACTGTATTCTCTCAGGTCAGCAGCAAGCTACGGACAGAACCGTCACCAATCTTCACACAGAAAAAGAACTCAGCATCTCTCGCTCCGCCGGAATCTGTCCGAGGAAACAAGAAATCCATCCTTTCACTGTTCCCACAGTTCTCTCGGTGCTTTGCTTAACAGACCCGAAAATTGGAAATGGTTACAGCTGGACCGATGAATAGAGCGGGAACGGCAGGGCAAAGGTCTGCACTTTTATTGTGATACGCCACATCACCTTAATCCTGCGGGTTCACACAGGGAATAGTTCTTGAAACAGACTTGACACAATAATCACTGTTTTTGTCAATTTCTCCCAAAACTCTGAGGAATCTGGACCTACGGAAGAGTATTAGGGCCAAACTTAAGGAAAAAGGGGTAAAAATGTGGAGAATAAACTAGAAACATTCATTCTCGATATCTTGACTTCAATCTTGAAATGCAATTTGGAAAAATAAACTGTTTCCCCTTTACCTGACCCTGGTGCTCTTCTTTAGTCACCACACCTGGGATTAATATTTGTGCATGTATCTAAAAAAATCTACAACTCCAAAATATTGAATCTGTCGGAAAAACAATAAAAATTGAACATTTGATCAAAGTCGGTTTCCTGCAGTGTCTACATGGGAATACAAAAAGCCAGAACAGACTGAAACAGTAATAAATATTTCCACGGAGATGATAAAGAGCTGATGAAACCAACTCTCCAGTATTTTCCGGTACTTGGCGGAATAAGAGCTTCTCGCTCAAAAGCCTTTTTCACAGCAGCGATCTTAACTTGTAGGAAAAGCACAGGTGCTTAAGGTTAACAATGTCTGTTCTATTTCCGACTTCCCAGTAAACCACGACAGGTCAGAAGTTTATTACTTACACCTGCTCTGTCCCAAGAGACGAGTCAAAATAGCTTCCTGAATAATAAAAAAATAATGCCTTCCGTTTGTCCGTTTGCTGAATGATTGATTATTTCACTTTGGTAGGTGGCAGACAGACAGGCGAACCGAGAGTCCAAATCCAAAAAGCAAAAATGAAACAAAACAGGAAACCAGGAGAACAGCAGGAGGCCAAACTGAAGGAAACTGAGCAGGAGACTGAGGAGACTAGTTGGACACAGGTGAATCAGGACAGGACACAGAATCAGTCACTGCGGTTACATGTGTCTGATTGAAAGCCGATTTCTGGCGTTGTCGGGTTTCAATCAAAGATCCATTTCATGTAACTCCACAAATCTAGATTTCTTGAACTGAAGTCGGATAACCACCCCGAGATAAGTAGATCACATTTGGCTGTATATCGGACAACGCGCGCATGTAACTCTGGAAGCTAGTCAACAACTGGAGATGACGTCTTTGCGCATGCTTGAGATCCCTTGCTCTCCGTTCGTCATCTTTCTCGCATGCTGAGTTGAAGGCTGTTGTTGTTTTTTGTTGGTAGTGGTGACGAGGTCAAGCGGAAATGGCTGTATCACCACTAGCTGTAATGAAAACAGCGCCACCTATCGTAGCGGGGTATGAAATGCTTTCGGACAAGAGTCGGATTTCTCAGTGCCATGTACCCTGAGATAGTGCAGTTAACCCCCCATGGATAGAGAAACCGGGCTTCAGCCGAAATCGGGTTTATGCCATCATGTAAACGTAGAGGAGGGAAACCAGACAAGGACAGGAAGTAAAGCAAGACATCTTCGGACTAAAACAGGAAGTAAACAGCTGAAAAAGTGGAATAATCGAGCTGGTGATTCGGTGGGACCCCCCCTACCCTGATCACTGCTGCACAGACTCTAACTCAGAAAGATGGCAGCGTTCACATCCAGGATTTTTCGGCTTTATCTCTTGATCATGGGAGGAAGTGGAAACATGTCGTCCATGTTTATTTACAGTCTACTACGGTAACACCTCAGGCAGTTTCTATTCCCTGCAGCTCACGACGGCCGGTTGGCACAATTATCGATCTTAGAGTCTCAGCTCAGCACAAGACTCACTCGCCATGTTTTCCATCACATCGCTCATTTTGATTTATTCCGCGGTCCCGGCAGTGAAGTGATCTATCTACTTCGAGCTTATTAATCATCGCCTCGCAAGACAGAGAAAAGCAAACAGACGGCAGCAGCACAACAGCAACTTCTGAGGTAAAAATCCTGGTCTGTTTTCAAACACACGGATCAGTATAGGGCTGCTTTAGGTTAATTGTCCGCTCTATTTCTATCGCTCTAGAAAAGTAATCAATCTGAGAGGCGACGGAGAGACGAACGTCTTAGAAATAACAGACCTGAGCCAAGCTGACCAAACTGAAGATTGATTCCCTGTGGTTCCAAGTGTGTGTGTGTGTAGTTACGTTCATGTGTGTGTGTGTGTGTGGTGTGAGAGCTTTTCAGTGTCTATGTGTGTGTGACTGTTCCTGCAGGTGGAGATTGATTGACTCCCGTGTGGGTGTATTAACCGTGGTTTTTCCACTTTCTTTCGGGGGTTGAGGCTCGAGACGAATACGTTTTTCTCAAAGGAGAAGTTTAAGTGTATTTCGTATCAGCCTGATATGATTACATTTGTACACATTTCCAGTGGAATAATTCATGGATGTGGATGAAAGAAACATCCACATCCAAAAAAACTGATATAACAGAGTGTGTGTAATTCGGAGCAGCTTGATTGAATTTGAGGGAACTGTTAGCACTCTGCTCTCGTTGCGCTTTGCTTTTTTCCCGATCAATACGCCGATGAGGTTGATAACATCGGCTGATTTCGCTTTATCACATGTATCGATGGCAACAAATTGAAGTACCGTACCAGTATCCACTCTTTCTAATTGCCCACATTAATCTCCCCACATTCAGTCAGCTGTGCATCCTCCTCTCTCAGCACAGCATCATCCATCATGACCAACTCCACCAGCAACACGTCCTGTGGTCGTCACGCTGTGCAGCTCGTCATATACCAGCACTTAGGGCAGCCATTATATCCACTTATGAAATTCCTCATAATCAAGCCAATTTGCTCGAGCCATAAATACTGAACATGTGAGCAGCTCCGAGCCTTGTAAATAAGAACAGGCGCTACGCATGATTAAGACTCGGGTCGTGTCCCAGTGAGCATTTCAAAATATGTGGAAAGTGGAAACAAACTTCTTCAAAAATGCCAAATCCCATATTCTCCCACCTACATCCTCCGAGCGCCCACACCCACGAGTCAGCAACAACAAAAATATACCAACGCACATCAGACTCTCTTCTTCTTCTTCTGCTGTACATCCAGAGCAGAGAGAGACAGAGAGAGAGACACCATTCCCCAGACCCGGAGCTGCCAAACCCAGCCCAGCACATTTCATGTATCTGTTCACAAACTGCGAGATGCATCCCAGTCACACAGCGCCTGTAATTGCTTCAACCTCGGCGGTGGAGACCTTAGCCACTCGCGAGAAATCAATATTAAATATTGTTTACAACGCAACCCCCCCCCCCCCCCCTTTACCGGGAGTTTGGCTGTGCAGAAAATGAGACCTACAGAGCAGCGTGTCACAGAACAGATGGCTGACTCCCTCCGAAAAAAAACAAAAAACCCAAAATCCCATTATCGGGGGGATTGTGCATGTGGAAGAGTGTATCTCGTTACACTCTCAAAGTTCCACTCAATCAGAAACGAGCGCTGGAAAACATTTGCATTGCCAATTGAATAATAGGATTTCCGCCTTGCCTCCTGTGAAAGTTTTTAATTATGCAGATTTCAGCCGACGAGTTCGGCTTTGTTTCTTTCTCTCTGACAGGAAAAGTGAAAAAGTAAAAAGGTTGTTGGAGTGTGCAGGCTCAATTAAATTGATTAAATTCGCGATTCATCAGATTTCTCAGTCGTCTCCCTAATTTGCGATGGCAGCAAAAATGACTCTGGTGACAGCAAGAAAATGTTCTGCAGAATGTGACAAATCTAATGAACAGTTCAACTTTTTGTGATTTCTTCGAGCAGAGTATTAATTAGATCTCAGAGATAAGATTAAGAACTGTCTCGTTAATTTAGGACGGTTTTGAAGAATTCGCTTACTGGCAAAGACAGAAATTGAGTTGGACATAGAAGCAGAGAGGGATTGCACTGTAATGTGGGAAAAGAGTTTATTAGTCAGGTCAGTTGAGTTGAAATAAAATGGGGGGGGGGGTGGGAAAGAGAGAGCAGGTCGTTCTGGTTCATCGCTCCCATGTGACAGACCCTGGACAGCTGTGGGGTGCAGCTGCAGGGTCCGGAGCTGGAGAGCAGGTTGTTAACAGGAGTGGAAAACAGGCGAATAGGAAGCAGGTATGACATGAATCTTGGAAGGTAAATCAGATATTCAATTAAATCAGCATTTTAATCGAAACAGAATCTCTGAGATCAGGGGATTTGCGAGTGGAGATGAAATAGATCAAAATATTTCTAAGACCTTCGACTCGAAAACCCCTTTTTCTGATTAAAGGTCTGATTAATTTGCCACCATATCGACATCGACTGCAGTATATTGATTTTCAGTTTTCTTACTATTTCAGATGGGTCAAATCATATTTCATTTTTCTTGCCCACTGGGAATTTCACCTCCTCTTCCCTCCATGTCAATTCTGGTCTCTTTCCAATACTTCAACAAATGTTGCTGTGGCAGCTGATGCAACAGGAGAGGGCCAGGGTTAGCAGCTAATGAGGAGAGGAATGAAGGAGGAGGAGGAGGAAGAGGAAAAGGAAAAGGAAGAGGAGGAGGAAGAGGAGGAGGACAGCAGCCAACGTGCTGCTGTGGGAGAACCAGCTCCGTCTTAAGCAGCCGTTGAGATGGATGCAAACATAAAAAATAATGATAAATTCCTTCCACCAATCAGGAAACTACATAATTGCATCATACTATAAAAGGACTGAATTTTCAATTACATCATCTACACATTAGATCCATTACTCCTCTGGGAACCTCCTCAAGGTCTGAGGGGAATTTCCACTTCAGCTTAAGTGTCTAGTATCAGTTTAGACCCATGCTTTTAAGAGTCTATTCACACCGATGTAGGTTAACAAATGTACGTTCCCTGACAGTGTCTCTGGCCCTTGGACCAGCGTAGTAGACGACTCCGGCCTTGGACTCCCAGGTGAGTCGACAGGACATGCTGCTGCTCGCCTTGATCCCCCTGGGCTCAAACATTTACGGGACGGCAGCTTATGTGGATCCCCTCAGCAGCGTGTCGGCTCGGCCTCGTCAGACCGCTGCCTGTGCTGACACGTACATCTGTGGTGAAAGCCCCGACAGTGTTAAGCCACTGAACAGGTTTCTGCTTCTGACTGTGGTTTGAGCCCATCCATCACACACGTCTACGTCGATGGATCTAATTCGAAACGTAAAATCTGACCCCTGCAGAGGACGAGGGAGTATTTGTCAGAACCGATGGCTCCATTTGTCTTGTTCAGCAAAGCATGGCTGCGCTGAGACTTTAACAGAAACAGACAGTTCAGTGGCCTCTGACAAACAGCCTGCGAGAGACGAGCTCTGAATGCAAACGGGATTCACTCGTTCCCGAACGTCTTCCAACGCTTCTTTGTCCCCTTGCTGCTTTCCTCTGAGGTAGTCCGCCTGGATGAAGGTTAGCTTGTTTCTCCTGAGGTGAAAACAATCAGGAGACAAGTGGGTGTGTTGTGGGGAGATGGATGCTCCTTGGCAGTCTCAGGACACACCATCAACAAATCATCACAGACTGTCATAGTTGTCCCGGGAGGAGAAAACTACAGACGCTGGCTTTGTTTTGGCTCGGAGTCATAAGTTGTTTAGGCGAAACTAACAGCTCAAAATAGAAATATAGAAAGAAAGAAGTAAAGGTAAATAAATGCATATACTTTGGTGATTAAAAAGGCTTTGTATTATTTATTTAATCATGAATCTACATCCTTTTATATGTATTCACTTATTTCTGTATGTCTGTGTCCTTGTCCTTATCTGTGTATTTATTTTTTAATTTTGGCATTTTCGTGCCCACAAACTTTCATTCTTGTATATATTTTACGTCATCATTCTCTGTCGTTTAATTGATTCTAAATTGAATCACATTCTTTACAGTGACATATTTTAGAGAGGTTCTCCCCCACTGCACATGAGGCAGTAAATTAATATGAAAGGAGGCAACACAAGAAACCCTTGAGGAGACAAACCAGACAAAGCTTGTGACTAAGAGGCCAGACGTCTGTTACATGGACGTGGTTTGGGTTTGAAAAGTCAGCATTTTGTAAATTATGCAACCGACCAGTTCCCACATCAGACTTCCCCACTTTGACCACCTATGCAAGAATTATTTCAAATAGCACGGAGTCGGCGGAGAGACACTGAAGTACAGTCGAGTGCACAAAACAAATCCCAGACTCAGACGCTTCTGCCCGCGGCACAACATATGGCAAAGGAAGACACAACAGCTGCAGCTGAACATCTGCAAAGACATGGCTCCAATGTACAAGGCTCAGAAAAAGGCAAACTACCGAGGAACTATATATGTAATTTCACCTGAGTAAGAGATTTCGGTCAAATTTACAGCTCTCTCAACTAATCTGGCTCTAAAGGTCACTAATATACACATTACATGTTCTAAGTGTAACATTTGAATCAATAAAGAATACAAATAAGAAGGCTGAAAAGGAATAATTCACAAAATGTGAAACGCTTTCTTATAGAGAGGTTTTACTCATTCTGGGAAGTTCCAGCCCAGTTACAAAATCTTGGCAATTTCTTGGGAAAATTAAGCCCTGAACCCAGTCTGGCTTTGAAAATCTCCCTGTTTCAGGACTTTCATGTGTGACAAGTATGTCTCAGCCCCCCCCCCCCCCCCCCCTCTCCTCATGCCTCTGGGCTCCCTGCCATCAGCACCCGGCCCCGTGTTCTGCTCTCCAGGCTGCATTGATCAAACTGAGGAGGCCCGAGGCTCCTGGAGAGACTTGGTTTTTGTTCAGTTGGAGGAAAGAGAGGAAAGTTATCGAGGTGTAGCTGCTGCACCGAGGAATTATTCAGAGGTAAATGCTTGATGGTGTACGTTCAAATGCTCATTTTTCCAGTTAGTTTTTGAATCAATTAGTTATTTGATCTGACAGATGAGCCCGACTCGTGATTAGTTGAGCAATTTGTGCAGACTCTGACTCCAAATGCCCAAGATGGCAACATTCGTATCCTGGAAATTTGGGCTTTATGTGTTGAAGGAGGGAAAAGAAGGAGGAGCGTTCAGAGAGGAGGAGAAGGGGCGGCTGAGTCACTGTGATGCCAAGAGCTGCTGAAGACACTAACCTCTGACTTGACACCACCTTTCTCAGAGGAGACACACTGCCGGGGGCTTTTCAGGTAGAAAACAACAAGCTCTTATTACACACACACTCACACACACACACACACACACACACAACACACACACTGGGAGTGTTGTTTACCACACGGAGGTGGTCGTCTGATGCAGCAGTTTCATTTTGTTTTGCAGATTCTCAGAGCGGCAAAAATGTGTCCAGTGCCAATAATTAGCGTGAGGGAATAATAGACATTTTTAACAATCCTTCATCAGTGTCTACAAAGTAAACTTCTGTCCTTGGGAAGAGAATAACAAAGTTTGCTTGACAAGGAAAACAATTACACAGTGCATCGAGACTTCTCTTTGGTCCTGGTCCAATCGTAACCATAACATTTGGCAGACAAAGACATTGTGCCTCTGTCTCTGATCGATTCTCCATCGCTCTCTGACTCAAAACTTAAAAGAAGAATGATTAAAGAGCATTGATGGAAAAGTAAAGACTTCAGAGATGAGATATTTCAGTCTGCGACGGAAAGGCCTGGGCTCAGTGAATGCAGCTTTTATCTGTTATACGCCAGGTCTCATCAAACTCAGAGGAAGAGAACATCCGACAAAGCCACAGTGGGAATGCAGCCAGGCAGAGGTTGGATGTGGTGATCTGTCTCGGACGAGAGCGTCTCTATACATCCTCCTCTCTGGCCCGTAGAAGTCCAGGCAACAAGGCCAGGTAGTGATTATATAGACCTGTCCCTCAGCAGCATATGATGAGCTCTGTGTAGAACTTCATAATGACGCCCCTGGCTCTTTTACAAAGTCTATAAAGACGGTACAGTCGTGTGTGGGGCTGTTGTTCCCTCTAATCAGTCGGCCGTGTGGTGTTTATGAGCCTGTCAGACGAGGAACTGGGTCGCCGCCCAGACGCAGACCTGCAGGAACACGTCGCCGACACTCAGTGAAGTGCAGAGAGTGACCTTGACTAACAAGCTTGTCCTCGCGCTGGAATACCTTCACGTGATCTGCTCTGTGTCTCGTCTGCCAGCGGACAAATTGGGTATCAGTTATTTCACGGCAATTATCATCAATCAGGGCTGATATGCATCCGGCGTCGGGAGCTGATCTACACCTCAATCACCGCACAAGGATTTCTGGAGCGACGGCACCTATTGCAAACACGTAGAGATAAATTCCCCCCCTGTGTTTTTTAATCTGACCTTCCAAGTTAAGTTGGACGACAGACTAAACACACGTGGAGGCCATTCGGATAATTTACTGCACGCACTGTCGACACAGTCAAGCGCCATCTCCTCCTGGAAGAGACGAGGGGAAAATAAATCTTTATTTTTAGCAGATGTGGTGTGATCAGTGTTAGTTTGATATGTTTGCTTTCTAACTTTTGCTAATAAGCACTAAAAATAAAGTGCAACCGAGGGATCTCATTAGTTTTATTGGTATTTGGTCATAAATTTGGTTTTAATTTGTTATTTGATGCTATAAAAAAAGGTGCCAATGAACTTCACATCGCGATAACAAAAAATTGGATTGGAGGAAGTCAGAGGTTCACAAAAGTCATAAAGACTGATCCTCTGGGGACAATGAATGTGTGTGGACTGAATGTCATCAAAAATTTTACCAAACTTTTGTGCACATTCAGTCATTTTGGGATGCAAAACTTCAGACAGATCCTGAATCAGTGACTCAAAGGAAAAATTATTATATTTTATTTCTTCTGAGGTGGAACCATGGAGTTTAAGAGCTGGAGGGACTTTGGTCTCTTCCTCAAAGACACTGCAGGAAGCCTCAGTCTGCAGGCATGATGCCACCCTTTCAAAAACCTGTGTGACTGTGCTGTATTTGTGATGAAACATCCACACTCTGGTACTATTCAATAAAGAAATAAATGAACGCATTCCTGGACAACACACGCTGAGACTATCCAGAGCTCCAGAGAGAGAAGCCGGGATGAGGATAACAAAAATCCCTCACATCTGCAGCAGAGACACAGGACGGTAGTGGGAAAAATAAAGCTGGAAAGCATCTGCACAAACTTCAACACTTCTTCTTTAAAAAAGTCTCAGCTTTGCATGACAACAGTGGAGCCTCTGTTTGCCCGCGACCATGTGAATGTGTCTGTCGACACTTTCTGCGAAACGAACAGCAGTGACAGACGAGAAAGAGACAAAACAGTCAAAGTCAAAGAGGTGAGGGAACATTGCTGACACAAGAAAAGCAGCAAAAGACTCGCTGTGCTAACAAGCTTATGTCAGGAATCCTCTCGCTGCCTCAGTTTGAGCTTTGACCTTTCACGGAGCCGATGCGCTGCACAATTCCTGCGATGCAATATTTAAAAAGTCTAAAACTCTCTCTTCAGATGACAGCCACGAAACATTTCATTCACGGAAGTTGTGTTTTCGCTTTCACGGCTCAGAAGATCAGCCGCCGAACTGAGGCTCCAAATCTCCAAAGGTCGCTCCAGCTGTTTGACCCCGTGGTGCATGAGCTCAGATGTTGATGTAGTTTTCTCACAGCTTCCTCTCTCAGACCTCTCTCCGTGTCCGCCTCTGTTCATTGTCCTCGTTCCTACGGCCAAACTTCCAGATGTGCGGTCCCACATGGTATTCCCATCTGTCTTTTCCGTCCGCAACCCCGAATCCCAGGGTTTTCACCGAGCGGAAATCTGCACTGAACCCAGCGAGATGATTTTCAACCAGGAACTGCCAAAACACGCCATTCAAAATATGCTGTGAGTAAAGGATCGGATAAATTCTAGGAAGTCGTTTGACAGATTAATCACATCGACAATTTGAGCAGATATCCTGCGACCGCCGAGACAATCAGCCCCTCGAAGTGATGCCACGCCATAAAGAGAGACGCCTTTACAGACAGGGTCGAATTATCATCGTCAATCACTCCGCAAATCCCCTTCAGCCCGGGTGGCAGAGAGACAGGGCCTGTCATTACCTTCCTGTCAACGTGATTGTAGCTTCATATCGAGCTGGATGTGTTACCTGCCATGTCTAGACAGGGGCCTGTCACTGGGAATCTGCCACAGGACACCAGCAGCCCCGGGGGCAACACACCAAAATCTCTCCGTGTCACAGAGGCAACGATACAACCTGACGGGCTTCTGCTCGTACACACAACACCAAAGAACACAAAGGAAACTTTCTACCACTTCCGTTAGATGTTAGCTTAGATATCAACAAAAGGGGAGAATGATTTACAGATAAACAAAGTCAGCAACTAGCCAGTGAACACAGTGAAGCATTTGGAAGCTGCAGAGCAATGTATTTCCTTCAGGAGTTGGTGGAGAACAAAAAAGAGCTAAAAGAGTTAATTGTGGAGTTAGATTAATGTAGTTACTGGTGCCAGTGGTCCATATAAATAAAGTTAAGCTGCAGTAAAATGTACACACTCATAGATATCTACCCCTAAAAAGATCCATGATTAATTCCCTGGGAAACCAGTGAAAATGTCAAAAATAAAACGTTGCAATTTTAAAGAAACAATCCTGGATCCATCCCTGTTAGAGAACTGTGCCAAAATCCATCAAGCTGGAAATCCATTTAGCAATCTTCTAACAAACAAACAACAAACATGGTTGTAAACATCCTTCACTGCGAAAACAAGCTGATCATATTATTTCCTCTGTCAGCAATTGGCCAAAAAAGCAGGATAAATGCCTTTTTACCCCTGAAACATTTTATTCTTCAAACGACGAGCTCCAGGCCTCGTGAGTTGAAAGCCTTGTGTGCCTGATTGACAACTGAGGCACAAAAACCCTGAGTTTAAGCAGAGAGACAGACAGAGAGTATATGTCTCTGGAAAAAAACAAACCATACCAGCCTCCACCGACCCAGACCACTCTAAAAGCCCCCCCCGTGGCTTTTCCCTGTCAGTGTCATGCTGTTGTAAACAAAGATTTGCAGCTGAATGTTTTGAAAGTGTTCCCTTCAAACGCCGACCAGTCAAGTCTCAGGAAATATGGTCCCTCATGTTTCTGTTGCTGAGTTATGGACATAAATGTGTTATTCCAGGAAAATGATGATGTCACAGTCAAATTGACCTGTGATAAATGATAAAATGTCATAATTTCTTTAATTTATCCTACTATATGTTTTTTTGTGAAATTTTGTCAAAGTGTATAAATTCTTGGGTGACATTTAACTCGAATCAGAATCATCCTCAAGTCAGAGTGAACATTTGGGCCTTGTTGAAAGAAATTCCCTCAAGGTGCTCATGAGACACGGAAGACTGGAAACACAAGGAGGAGCCGAACGACTTGTCGAAGCTGCTTAACAGTTGATGACAGTTGATGAATCACAGTGACAAGTGAAAAGACTGCAGTCTGGGTATTTAATAAGATGCTGTTTCGCTCTCTCCCATTAACTTTTCAGGCGACGCAATTACACAAGATGTATTAATAATATAAAAATGCTCTTAAAGGCTAAATCACAAATCTCTCACATCAATCAGTCTCCTGTGGGACCGATTTCCGATCCCTGAGTGAAAGTCTTTACTGAAGCTTGTAAAATATAGTAACTATAATTCTTATATTTACATTTTGGGGGGGGTATTTTTCCACACTGCTTTATTTGGGCACCACAGTGTTAATGTCTTTGCCTCCCTTGCCACCAGACAGAGATATGAAAAGTCAGGGATACAGTTTCAATCCTCCCTCGCTGCGAGGAAAGGTCAGGAGTGGACACAGGGGACTCGCTGTCACACCGACTCTCTGTGCACTGTCTCGCTGTTTCTCCACTTTGAGACACATCATATTTCCGGAGAGTTTTACTTTTCAGCTCTCACAACAAGCAGAAGGCCTGTAAAGCCCTGAGCCACACTTCATGGCCAAAAGTAGTGGATTTAAAGTCCCGGTGAATCGTTATGCTACAGGATACAGGGACATGATGCTTGTGAGTGTGTGTCACACATTTAGAGACGGTCCTCTCCTGTTCCAACATGATGGCGTCCCCTACTCTGTGTGGAGGATCTTGACTGAGCAGCACAAAGCCCTGAGCTCCACCTCATCGGGCTGAGACGGACTTTAAGCCTCGTTAAAACCCATTTTCAGACCTGAGGGACAAAACACAGCCATCTCCTTCATTGCAATGAGATCAGTGTCACACAGTGTCCAGAACACACGGTTACACTGAGGTTATATTTTTACCACAAACATACACTCCCTTTTAGTGTTGCAAAATTCCGGGAATATTCAAAGTTGGAAACTTTCCATGGGAATTAACAGGAATTAATGGGAATTAACGGGAATATACGGGAATTAACGGGAATAAACTTGAAATTTTGTGGATAATTTATACTAACTGTATTTATCTTGTCATATACAGACATAAATATAAACATTTTGTTTTGTTATAGGCTGATTTGAGCCCTGAGGAAACTTTGGGCACTTGACTATACGCTTCTGCGTCGCCGGTCATTCTTAACATAGGTCTTTGCACAGTATTTGCAAATGTACACAGCCTTTCCTTCTACATTGGATGGGGTGAAATGCCTCCACACATGAGATAGTGCACGTGGCATTGTTCTGTAGAATAAGTGTTAAAAAAACACTAATGCAATGCCAGAGATATAAATAGTTAGCCAAACAATTGGAATCGTCTGTGAAAATATTTTACAATTGATGGATAAATGAATGGAAATAGGCTAGATGAACAGATGAACAATCCTCAATCAGCATGCTAATATATTTTCCCCAGTAATATCATTGAAACTTACCTGACTAGTCCTGCACACTACAGCAGGCCTCAGTAGCCCTGCTGTAGAGTGAAGCATGCTGGGAATTATCTGTGCATGTGATGGAAGAATGCACAGTGGAGGGTTGAAACTCAACGTGCAGCGTGTGATGCATTCCATACATCTTTAAAATAGAGTTTTGAATGATGTTTTTATTGTTCAGCGTTTAATTTGCATAGTTGTTTTTTTTTTTCAAAATTCCCAAAATTCCCGAGCTTTACTTCCCATGGAAAGTTTCCGGAAATTTACCGGAAACTTTCCGCCCCTTTGCAACCCTATTCCCTTTAGATTACTTCATAACATGAACAGCTTCTTTCTACTGTAAAACCTCATACTTGTTGCAATAAAACATAGAGTACATGCTCATACTGTATATTTCCAGTCGTAAAGTCCTGTCTCAGAGTCTCATAAACCTGTGCAGAGTTTTCAGCCTCTGATAAACCTTCACGCACGTGGATCCATTACTGGAACTGGACTTCCTGGACTGCATGACTCACTGGTACCTGAAGCAACACAGTGAAGCCACTTGTGTTGTTCTAACACTATTTTCTGTGTGAGTTTCTGCTTTATGGTCTAATATCAGTGGATGATTAACGGCTGAACAGGGACACAGTTTCATATTAAATTTAAATGACATCAAGGCCACACAGAAAGGGAAAGAAGACACTTCCCAGGGTGAATTCAATCAGTATCAAGGTTCTCATCCAAAGTGAGACAAAAACAATCAGCTATAGTTGATTTTCAGCTATTGGAACGAAATGTAATTTAGCATTTTACTTGCTTTGAATGCAGCAGTGGTACTTCTGGCTTTTCCCTATTTCTTCTCTTCAGTCAATCATCATCAGGACAACTGACAGTTAAACTGTGTACTTTTTTATTGCTGTACTTTCTCTGTGTTTATTATTATTATTATTATTGATTGATTTCTGTCTAGAAGCCAAATTGTTCCTCTGGGATATTAAAGCTTTACTCACCAACTGGGATCTAAACCAGTAAAGTGCAGGATGTAACAGACACATGTTTTTGAAGGAGACTTTAAACAGTAAAATACAGATGTCCTCACACATTAGGCCAAAAATAATAAAATATCTGCTTGAGCTCAACAGTCCCTGACGCTGCAGGAGCCGATTTAGTTTTCAGACTCATAGAAACCTGTGTGATTTAGTTTTGCTGTGACATCGGTGTCACAGTGACTGAGTGTGATTTTAGCATATCGATTCAGATTCTCTTCCCTCGGGGGCCGACCCAGTGTTTTCAGTGCGGTATTGATTTCCAGACTCTTTTTCAGGTCGAGCTTGCAGCAGGTGAAGAACAGGCGACTCATCTGAACTCACATAATGGACGACACAGCTAAAGATGTCTAAAAACAAAAAAAACTGGTTGGGAGAAGGGGAATGAGAGAAAGAATATGTAATTGACAAACATGGCAGAAGCAGAGAAAGAACATAACACCAGTTAAGGCCACATTGGATACAGACGCAGACTGGCTTCTGTTCTCGGTGGCAGATTACTGTGACCTCTATCTTTAATTAAAAACACATCCTCAGTCATTTGCTCAGGGTCAGTCTAGGCCGCCACTTGGCAGCAGGCGACCAACCGAGGGAACACGCCGGCTAATCACAGGTGACATGGGAACGCTGACAGGAAGCTGGGGAATCATCAACAGGACTAGAGACGTTTGAAGCTGGTTCGTCTTCTCTGTTTTGCCCTTAAAAGTTGAACTGAAGCTATAAGACTAGTTTGGGCTGTTTCTCTTTCACGGGTCGATTTGTGGAGGACAAATGGCAACTGACAAAACTCACAACTACAATGTTTCCACTAACAACAGCATCCTGTGCTTTACCTGGAGTTTTTTAAATCCTGACACAGAGACAAAACCCTTAAATCACCGATGGGACTAAGCAACAGTTACTGTCACTCCCCAGGTGGATACCTGCCACTGCACTGTCTACAAACTCCTTTCCTTTCGATTCACAGAGAACACAATGAGGCTCTGGTACAACTGAGAAACAAATAAAACATGGCACTCATTTGCCAAGGCCAAACAGTCTCCTTAAATTCAGGCTCCATCCACACCACAACTTTTTTAGTTTTCACTGCAGCTACTTTTACTCCTGTCCACACTAAAGTCCGGAGTTTTCAAGCACCTACAACAGAGGAGCTTGGAAACACTGCCAGCCCCATTTCAGTTTGAAAACTCTGGGGTAGAAACAGAGATGTTATTCCCCGGGAAATCAGTGTATCTTCAAATTCCGTAGATATATAGTTTTGACAAAATCCTGCTGACAAATAAACCAACCAACAAACAAACACAAACGCCATTTCGAGTTTCCCCTGACCTTCAACGTGATCCCAACCGAACCCACCCGTCAGTCTGTTAACACACGATACAATCAATACGTGTCAGCTCCTGATGGTTCGCTGCAAAGTGGCTGTTCGATAACCCTGATAACACGTGCAGGACTCACACATCAACAAATACACAAGCTCATTGCAAAGCGTGCAGCTGAACACGCAGACAGAGCGAGCGTCGGCCCTGACCTTTCAGTAAACCCTCAGATTCATCTGATCCGTCCTAATTGCTTGCAGAGACGATGTGCAAACAATAACAGTCAGTATTTCCCTCAGCGTGAGATGTGATGATCCGATCGTCTGCTACGATCTGAGCTCATCCTCTGAACCACGGAGGGGAAAAAAAAAAAACATCCCACAAACTCTCTGCTTAAAAAACAGCCCTGCAGCAGGAAAGCTTTCGACAGTAAACATTCAAACTTCTCTTTACTTTCGGGACAACGCTGGATTTTTACAGCTTTTGACTCGTTTCCTCTTTCTTTGCGGAGGATTATTTTTTCATTGCTTCTGTTGCGTTCATCTGAGGAATCTTCACCTTATACAGCACTTTCTCAAACCCACTTCCTATTTGGGTTGGTGCTCTGGTGTGCGTCTAATGCAGTAATCATCAAAATCCTCGAACAATCACTGAGAACATCATCTCTGCTGCGACCGGAGCAGCCGTCAAAAGAATATTTATGAACACCTCAAAAGGATTAAGCTCTTATTAATGGCAAAAAGGAAAAGTGACACTGAGTTACATGTTTAAAATCCTGTTGTGCCACAATCACCAGCAGGGAAATGATTATTGAAATGAGTAGATTTTTGTGGGACTCACTGAAGGGTAGGGTGCCTTGAAAAGCTCCGGCACATCTGCGAGTCATTTGGGGCAGACATCGAGTAACTACTTCATATTCATGCGACCAGCTTTTCAGTTCCCTCTCCTCGTTGATAGATTGGATTTTCAAGGGGCACGAACAGTATCATTGGTTTGGCAGCTCTCTGGGTAGAGGGCAGCTCATATTTGACCTCCATCCAATACGTTCTGGGAAGCAGCTCTTTTTCATTTCATCAAGCCAAAAAACAAAAAAACACACAGGGGAAATGGATTGCATCACAGACGTCAAATTACATCACACGATCCTTTTATTTATCCCAGTTCCAGTGTTGATGATGACAGTGCAGTGGCACCTCCAGCACCTCCAGCGTCTGAGACAACAGGCCTTTGGGGGACGGGAGAGTCCGCCGGACATTTAGTCAATACGTGGACCCCTGGAGCCGAGATGCATGTTTTTGTTTCAGTGTGATGATAAACCACTAAATACACAGCAACAGCAGAAAGAGAGGGGGTGTTCTCAAATGAGAGACCTACGGTGGCTCTAGGGTTCAAAATACAATGACGCAACTTTAATTAAAATGCAAAACAGAAAGCACAAAAACACTTTTAACATTACACAAAATATTCAAAATATTTCTGGAAACAAGAAGACTAAACTGAAAACAGGTTTTAAAAAACTGTGACTCAACTGAAAATATGTGTTTTGCTGTTGTTTTCTGAGAATGAATGATGTAAAATGCTGTGGTGTTTTGACCCCTAAGGCCACCGTACTTCTGTAACTCTGTTGTTGTACATCTGTCTGACCCGTTGTGTACGCATGGTTTTACGTCGTTCACTTATCATTCGCTCCAAGCCCACTATAATACCGACATTTATTACCTTTCTGCAATGACACGGATATCACGTTCATGATTAAACCGCTTCCACTAATTCACTCGCCATCTAATTAGCTATTTTCTGGGGCACGGGACACAAAGGCCTCTAAATGGGAGTCAATTGCCACTTTGCGATGTGAACTTCAGCTTCCACATAAACACCTTCTAATGGTCACAAACACAGAGAATTCCCCTCGCGGCAAACACCATTAATCACCTCCCTTGGACAGGACACTGTTAGCTGATGAAAAATAGTCTAATTTACCATTTTAATACAACACCATGCTGCTGGAAATAGAGTGTAATATATTTCTAACATGTCTGAATATGTTTTCAGGCACGAACTTGAAAATGTCCGGACAATTTGGGTCCGAGTTTGCCTTTCACATAGGAGGAACGCAGCAGGGAAGGAAAGAGAAATGCAAAATATTCAAGAAACAAGCTGGACATATTCGAACCCACTTATTCGTATAACAAACACCAGTATTTAATAGACATGCCACTTTAAATTGTCAGACCGGGACTTGCCGACCAGCCAATTTTCTGCTGCTCACGGAGCCAAACCCACAGAATTTGATTTATTGCGCCCATTACATCGATATGTTGTTGCCTTCTGGATCATAACATGTGTACCCTTCACCACACCCGGACCTCCCTTCATTACCAGCACGCTTGCTCCTGCCAGACGGTACAAGAAAACACAATTAACTCCCACATTCAGTGCATGACAAGCCTCTGGATTAAGACGTGAGAGTGTCTTGTTACCTGGGCAGTGCATGGGAACCGCCGGCAGTCTCCCCCACTTTCTGGTGACTCAAACGCAGCAGCACACACACACACACACACAAAAGGCGGCTGGTACACCTTGCAATTCATCACCAGGGAGCCTCAAAGCGAGTCATTGTTCCCGGCTCTGTGCTCAAGGGCTACTGGGCGCAACTTTCGGCGAGTAAGCATTGGCACAGAGGCAGAAACCTGAACACCTGGCACACACCGAACCTCATTTACCAGAATCACTTGTTGAAATTCTCTCTTTTTTTCGTGTTGTTTAGCTCACATTTGTTTAACCGAGAATGTTTGATCAAATAAAAAGAAGAATTGTACTACAAGTTCATCTCTCATTGTGTATTTGTTGCCAATAGACCTCGTGTTTACAGCTTCAGGGTGAGCTCAGCCTTAAGGGCTGGACAGCTGGGAGACGCTGGAACAAGCTCGTCCACAACAACAGGCTCCAAACAAAAACTTCCAGAGAAAACCTTTCTTGGTTTCTGGGAAGAATCCTTTATCTATCCATTCCTGGTCAAGCGGGGAACAGTGAGGCCAAGCAGAGCCAGCTGAGGCCTTTACAGACGTATTACAAGAACTCATCGTGACTCACTTTAGTGATTTACTCGAATAAAAGCCACAGAACAATGCTGACCATTCCGCACATACTAGGACATTGGGCAATTCCCGCAGAGTCACCGATTAATCAAACCCTTATCTGCATGTGGCTGTGGGAGAAAGCCGGAGTACCTAGAATAAACCCACTCAGACACATGGAGAACATGCAAACTCCACAGAGAAGAGACCTCGGCCAAACTGGGATTTGAAGACGGAGCCTTTTTCCTAGATCCTAAAGATTTGCTCGGTCTATACACATTATATATATGTGAGGGGGCAAACCAAAGACAACTTTGAGGCAGTCTTCAAAGTCACAGTGTATTCTTTGTCTTTCGTGTCACGTAGAAATACACCTGTGGCTGTAAACCTTTTTCCTTTTCACCCTCAAAAGTGCTCTGGCCCATCAAAGTCTTTCAGTCTGTTGCCGGAGGCGTAAATGTCCTTTGTCAGGATGAGTTTGTTGGGGAAAGAAACTTCTGGACCGGGGACGTGGAGACACTTTCCGGGCAGAGTAACAAAGTCAACGGTGTTGGACGTGCGGCAAGGAAAACACATCAATGTCTGCAAAGGGTTCGCTAGGCACAGCTCAAAACTTAACACGCTCAAGTATGTGAAGCTCCAGCAGACATCACGGTGTAATCCTGGCGACGGCCACATGTTACATCTGGTGTGTTTGATTTAGAGAAGGGAGGAACCTGCATGTAATAAAACTGTAATGGATGGCTGTGGGGCCGACGGGGGCTATTAACATGATGAACACGCCAATAAGCAGATCAATCTGAGCTTAGGTCATGGGGTCATTGCTCTCACTTAAGGAAATGAAGGTATTTTTCATTTTGCTGACAAAGGGGGGTGCGTATTGTTCGAGCTGTCAGATTGAACCGAGAGAGCGTTAGCTGGAACTGACCAGGCGTTCCAGATTGTCCGATTATACCAGCTCCTACACAAAGCAGGAGTACTACACAATGGATGTGCTACTGGAAGTATAACCTTCAACCCCACAACATAATGTATTCTGTGAAATAGACCTAGTCTTTGAAGCGACTACTGTTCTAGTTTTATTGTTTACTTGTGTTGACATGTGCTTGTAGCTTCTGCATCAATCACACAATCCATTCCTTACACTTATGATCTTATGTTATTAGATGTTGACACCATCTGCAAACTGTAAAATACACAGTGAATCGTTAATTACAGCCTTATATCGCTTTGTGGAGAGATGCAATCAACAAAGATGCTGTCGCTCGTTTAAAAAGCATTATTTTACAAAACAAGACTCAAGGACATGACTAAAAACTGTTTTTCTTTGAGAAAAACATCAGACGTGTTTCCATCAGAGAGTCTGTTTAATATTAAGAGGATTCGACCGGGCCTCCAGCCTCCAGAAACTACAGAGGATTAAGCCTTGGTCCTTACAGCAACATATCGACTCTCTACTCCATCGGCAGTGAAAACAACTGTACTATATCTGAGAGGCAGACGCTGATAGTCCCGGAGTGTGAGAAGGAAAATGTTCACACGCAGTTGCACGTGCAGACGGAGGCATGTAGCAGCATGCCGCAACCTCCGTGAGTGACACTTTGTTTTCGTGGGACAAAGCCGAGCCGTCGCTCCTGCTGGGCCCGGGATATGAAGCCTGCTGCAGGCTGGGAGCGACGGGCTCGTCTGCTGGGTGGTTGCACTTTATCTCCTCTCAGTTTCCCCCGGAACATCCCGCTCTCTCCGCTCCGTCATGACAGAGGAGCATGTAACACTTGGCTCCCCTTTGAAGAGCCGCCGCTTTGAGCCGTCTACAGTGAGCGCGTCTTTGGATTCGTTTCATCACTTCGGTGCAGGCGCTGCGGGAAAAAGCAGCGGGAGATGTATATAATTTTCACATTTAGAAGGGGGGTTGGTTTAAGTTCTGATGTACAGCTGCAATGTGGCCACCTGCAGGGGGGTGTGAGCGCTGTGTTTTCATTCTGGCTTCGTTTCCCATTGTTTGGCTACAGTGTGAATCTGAGTTTGGGCCACTAACCACTAATTCCTGGCTCCTGGTGTGCTGCCATTACCCCAAAATAAAGTCACATGAAGACAAATTTGACTGTGTTTCTATGTCATGCATATTTAGCCCATTGGTAAATACTGTAAAATAACATTGACTTACTAGAAATGGAATTAACGAACTGGTTAAGGAAATGAAGCCAGAAAAGAGAAAGTCAATACGTCGACCAAATAAGAAACCGCGTTCCCTACTCCTGTAATCGATACTGATCACCCACTGTATTTTAAAATCTTATCTTCTCTTTCACATTGTGGCCGTTCGGCACAGGAGGGGAATTGAACATTTACCCATCCTCCTCCCTCGGCTCGTTATTCTCTCACCCACACCCCTGGAAAGAAAAGAAAAACCTCAACTCCTCCCACCGGCATAAAAAAAGCTTTCTATTCATTTCACTCTCAGGCCGATGATCCAGCATCTCCCCTGGCAGCCGAGTCGACCGGAGGAGCAGATAACGGCCCGGCTATGATGCAAAGGGGATGTTTATCTCGGCTGGAAAATGCTGGTCATGACTCACTGTGTTGCAACGTATCAAGGTCGCTTCGTTAATCTTCCGCCTCCTGCCTCCTGCCTTTGACCTTTTCAAAAAAGTGGCTGGATGCTAAAAATCCAGACTTTTGGTTCTAAACAAATCCCAAACACGAGCAGAGGAGAGGAGAAGGCCAGGGAGAGATTACTGCAAAACCTCGGAGACGTGATAACTCGGCCGGGGCGCTGGAGCAACTGGAAGCGGAGGAACTTTTTGAACCACATGAAAGACAATGAGAAGGAGCTAAAGAGGAGCTTAACTGCGCTGGGTTTCATTAACCAGTGGCCTCTTGGCTCTTTGTCTCTGAGCCCATTGAACTCCAGCCCTCTCAGGCGGAGCTGGAGCGACAAGGGCCCCGGCGTGACTAATGGGGGGAGCCTGGTGCTGCTGGGGCATGCTGGTGGGGGGGGGGGGGGGGGTATGACCCTGCCGCCTCCCTGCTCTGACACTGCACGGCGTGGCTCGGTCTCACCGCATGCAGGGCAGCACAATAATCCCGGTCGCCGCCGCCAACCACCCCATCTCTCAGCCCTCCTCACACCGCCCCACCCCCGTCGTCTATTCAAGGCAGCCTCCTTTCAGCAGGTCATTCAGACGGCCAATAAAGAGGCTGGCTCATTCTGCTCCGCTCTGAAATGTGCAATGTCAGAAAGAGAAGCGAGGGCAGGGGTGAGATTCCAAGAGGGTTCAGTGAAGTAGATTCAAACCGGTGAGAGAAATCCTCGGCATTGTAATGGTCAACTGGGTTTCCCATAAACCAGCTGGGTTTAGGTTGGGTTTAGGGTTCAGATAAACTCATATCGGAACAACCTTGCACACAACACGACAGCCAGTTGATGAATGATTGAGTAACTCTTCTTCTGTTGACTTTCATCAAGTGTTACCGATATTTATGGCTCAGTCAGTCTTTTAAACAAGATAAACCAAGTTTCCAAGCATATTTAGTGCAAAAATACGCATAGTTTTGAAGATATTTTTTCAACTCTAAACATTTATTTGAGATTTAGCGTGAAAGGGGAGAGAGAGTTAGAAAGAAATGCAGCAAAGAGCCGGGTCTGACCTGCACGAGGACCCAAACCTCTGTACAAAGGGCGCCCACTGAGCAACTGGGCGCACTGGTGCAAACGTAAGCCACGTTTTATTTATCATCTACAAAAAAAAATGTGAATCCATGCACATTTTCAGCCACTTTGAATATCAGGAGTGGGCTTATCAGGATTCCCCAGACAGGGGATCATTCAACTACTTCAGAAGACGAGGATGCAACGAGACGAAGACGCCAATCAACCAACGAAATGTACTGCAGAAAACATGGATGGCGGCTGTTTTCATCTGCCAGTATTTTTCTCTCTTCGGTGGTGTGGAAACTTGGGTGACATTTAAGTCGCTGGTTTTCTGTACGTCATGATTTATGCAGCGAGTGTGTTTCCATCGCCGTTTGTAGGATTTTTATTGTTAAATCCCCCTCACGCACCTCAACCAAGTCAAAACCCCTTTTTCTAAAAATTTTCTTTTTCGTTTCCAGCATCCTCTTTTTGGGTTTTGTGCACAAATTAAAAATGTGCAAAGTATTAATGTTACTGAGAGCTTTTTTTCCTTTGCAGACACCTGTGGCATCAGAGAAAGTGACTAACTAAAGGGAAATCATGAATTAAAGATATGAGATTTGCTTGGAACCAGATAAATATCTGAATCAGCGACCAGAACTCATCCCTGGTCATTAACTCTCTGAGATCTATCTGCATGGTTCTGTGCAGCTCACACTCCTCCTGCCTCTGCCTGTGTATTTGTATGATTTCAGAGGCAGCTACTGGCAGGAGGATGGATGAGGAGCGGCACCCTGGAGCTGGAGACGTCTGTGAGCGGCTTAACCCTCAACCTCCCTGCGCCAGTGAATAAAACACAACTCGGAGCATCCGCAACAAATAAAAATTCCTCACGCAACCACAATCTTAGCACATTAACAGCCCTCAGCACAGACTTTCAAACCAGACCACATCGTTACAGCACGGAGGAGGCAAGACTCTCTCTCTCTCTCTCACGCTCCTGCAGCTTTCATCGGATTCAGACGCTGTCCAGACTCCGGCGAGCATCTCTGATTCCACTCCCAGAGAAACACCGGGGTGCAAATGAACCCCCAAAAGAGTCCCATGTTTTGTGAGTGTGGCACCGGTGGGTGTATCGCTGGGTGAACATCAGAGCCACAGACTGGAAGCTTTAGAAAGAAAAAAAGCTCTGAGCTCACAGGATGCTGTGTAATTTTGCCCAGATGTGCTCCACAGCTCATCTAACTAATAAATGCAAACGGGGGGGAATCAAAGCTCCGACCGGTCCTCAAATCTCTGGCTCTACTGGAGCCGCTCAGAGCTTCTGGAAGCTTTTGATATCT